>NW_028297138.1:4048494-4280994 GCF_055798465.1 Pogonomyrmex barbatus
CGTTAAAATGCAGTGTACTAATCCCATAACCTATTTGCTCGAAAACTATCGCAGAAAATCCGTTACAGGAACATTCTATGAGCCCGAGTTGCATCGCGCGACTCATCCGGATGTGTATTTCGTGGAGAAAGTACTGCGCAAAAAAGGAGACAAGATTTATGTTAAGAGGCTGGGATTCGATAGATCACATAATTCTTGGATACATAAAAACAATGTGATTTAATTCATGTAAACAAATAAAAAAAATATATAAAAATGTATAAAAAAAGTCTTATTATTTTTTCTTCTATTACATCTTACATCTATTACATCTATTACATCTTAGTAAAAAAAATTATACATGTATGATAACTACGACAAAACTTATGATAATATTAAAATGTATAAAACTACAGGAAATACGTACATATGTACATACGTACATGCATACATACATACGTACATACGTACATATATATGTACATACGTATAACATACATATATAAAAAATATATATGTTATATAAATGTATACAAAAAAATCTTAAATTCACTTATTGTAAACAAATAAAAAAAGATATTTATATATAAAATGTGATAGAATTCGATAATCAGGGAAGAAAGAAAACTCATACGTTTTATTTGCTTGAAATACCTTTCCGGAAGCGGAAGTTAGGATCCATAATTTTTATTTTTCATAACCAAGTAACCAAAAGAAAAGAAAAAAAAACAAGGCGCGCGCAAATACAAAATAAAGAGCAAAATTCTGTTTCATATACACCTTTCTCCTAACGCCCTCTTGAACATAATTTTCTCTTAAACGTTTTCCTTTAAACCTAACTTATTAACTAGATGATTGAACCGTGGATCCGGCAATGACTTAGTAAAGATATCCGCCAAATTTCGTCAGTGTTTAAATGTTCAATGCATATGTCTTGTCTTTCTATGCTTTCCCATATAAAATGATGGCGAACATCTATATGTTCAGTGCGTTGGCTAATTATTTGATTTTTTGCTACACTAATTGCATCATTATTATCGCATCGCATCTTAACTGCCCGCAGTCTCTAAACCTATTTCTGTAGATAATATACGAAACCAAATCGTTTCTTGACTCACAAATGACAACACAATATACTCGGCCTCCACTGTAAATAAAGCAATTTTTTGTTTTTTGCTAAACCAAAATATTGGTCTGCCTGACATAGTGAAAACGCATTCCATAATAGACTTTCGATCACGCGTATCATTTGCCCAATTGATATCGCTATAACCAATTATTTGCGCATATTCTTTCTTTTGAAAAACTAATTTTAAATCTATTGTATCCTTAAGAAAAGCAATAAAATTGTTTGCTTTTAGTACCAATTGTCGCTCGAGATTTTCAGCTAATTTTTCAATGCGACGTACTACAGTTCGAGAAGAAAGACTAATTGATTTAAATTTATTAATATCATTAGGATATATTGTTTCTGCGACAATTTCTAAACATTGTTTGACAAATGGACCAATGCTAAATGGACGTGATTCACGTGCAATAAGATGAGCAATTTTGTAACTGGCATAGAATGCAGACTCACTTAATTTCGATTTTTCTCCCTGTATTAGAATAATATCTTTATTAAATGTAATGTACCTGATAAAAAATTTTTTATGTAAAAACATATATATATATATATATATATATATTTATATATATTTATACATGTTTATATGCATATATTCTTATACGAAAAATTTTTTACCGGGTATAATTAAATATAATGAATTAAATTAAAACTGACTACAGTAAAAAACGCATATTTTATATTATAATAGTATGTATATTATGAAAATTACTTTATTGTTGGAAACAGCTGATTTTAAATCGTGTAAAAGTTGAATTCGCTCCGGTCCTTTTATCTTGTCATAAGTGGCTCCATGTTTTGTGTTATAATGTCTTCCGATATTATATTTCTTTGAATTCATAATGGTTCCACAGATCAAACATTGCGCTTGATTATCATGCTTCATTATGAACCACTTCTCTTCTCATGAAGAACTGTCCGAACTTGAACTTAAAGTTCTTTTCCTTTGATTATCCATTACACACGTTAAATTATAAAATTGCAAATGTGTCTGACTATTCTAGACAAGAGACAATTTGATTATACTCTTGCTTAGTTATTGTTTTTCTTTTATTTTGAGCGTTTAGCAGATTAATATTAGCAGATGTTTATTTTGAAATTGTTGGAAGTTTTCTTCGCAGAAAAGGGACTATTCTTCTGGATTTAAAAATATAATTTTAAAGCGCTAAGTTAAACGTGATATATGTATTCATAATTTTATGATTGTATTGTAAGTTTATATTTTAATACATTGTTATTGTTTATATTATTGTTTTATTTTCTTTGTTATATTTAAATTTTTGTTAAACATATTTAAATGTATTAATTATATAATTTTTAATTTAGCACAAATTTTGACAACTTACAATATTTATTAAATAGAGATAAGCATTTTAATTAAAATTTTCCTATAATGAATGCTTATTATTATTATTGTTAGGACAATCAAAACATGCTAGAGCATATTTCTTTATTTGACTAATAAAAAAATTAACTAGATATAAGTAAAAATTAACTAGATATAAGTTGAATTCATAAAAATTTATGCATTTTAAGTCCTATATATATATTACAATATATTTTTGCATATTTCATCTTTAAATGGTTTAGCTAAACTGTTATAAAAAAATTGTATGATGTTACAAAGTACTAATAGTTTAAGACTACACTATCGTTCATATATACACGCAACGCTATTTTTGTAAGTGTGAAATGCGAAACTTTATCCCAAGGTATTAAAAATATTAGATACGCTTCTGAGATGTGCACAACAGGCGAGCGCTCGCGGGCTCGATTTTAGCGTTTTGCCAACCCTTGGGTTACGTTGTGCACGTGTCTTTCGCGATACTTTCTGCGATTGCGTCGTTGCTATCACCACTATTTCTTTTTTTTTTTATTTATCTTGACGTTATTTCTCAAAACAGCCTGGGCCCATAACCTGACAGAATTTGATAATCAGGGAAGAAAGAAAACTCACACGTTTTATCCGCTTGAGATATCTTTCCGAAAGCGGAAGTTAGGATCCATAGTTTTTATTTTTTGTAACCAAGTAACCAAAAGAAAAAAAAAGAAAACAGGGCGCGCGCAAATACAAAATAAAGAGCAAAATTCTATTTCATATACATCTTTCTCCTAACAAAATGTATACAAAGAGTCTTATTATTTTATTCTTCCATTACATCTTCATAAAAAAACTATACATGTATACTACATGAAATGCGGTAACTACGATGAAATTTATGATAATAAAATAAAACTACGTACACATATTTTCTGTAACAAACGTTACACACGTATGTACATACGTATAAAACATATCTACATATCTATATATACGTATAAAACATATCTACATATGTATATACATATGTATAAAACTACAAGAAATACGTACATACGTACATACATATGTACATATGTACATATGTACATATAAACTAACTTATATATAAAAATATAAAAAATATATATACATGTATATATATTACAAAGGTATCCGCCAATATCCCTCACGGTAACGTCTCTGTCGAAATCCAGTACGATATATTGTTTGTCATCGTATGAACTCAGAGCAATTTTCGATTTAGACACCGTTTATACTTTGTGTAACTTTGATCTTATACATGACTGACGACGAGTCATTTTGATTTCTTCACTCAAACACCGCGTGTAATCATGAAGATTATTGTTCACCCTATGATGTTATTCTTTACACATTTCGCCTTTTTAGTGTCCTTTTTCCATCTTCAGCGCGTACATCTTCGTTCTGAGTCTGACAATTCCGTCATTATCGCACTGTTATTCTCATCCTTCATTACTTTTTATTCGCGAGAGGCATACCATATGCGTTGTCCGTCGGATAATCTTGTGTCGAATCTAGCAATATCGCGTTTCGTAACGTCTTGTAAACGTCATCGCATTCGATGTGGTATATGAGACTGTCTGTGTCGGTGTATGTACATAATTTTGTATTTGTCGCGATACAATGGTAACATATACTCGTGGTGAAATTCGTACAGATTTTCGATATGTCAAGTATACACATATCCACGTAAATCGGCTTATTGAAATTCATCTTGAGTTTACGGCAGTTCGATGGCAATTATAATAAATTTTCCGCAAAGACACTGCGGCTGTAGAAATTTGATTTGACGATCATTGCCTCCGCACCGTATGGTCCGTCCCATTTCGTTACTAGTTTTACATCAATTTCGAACATTTTCCATCATTTTGTCAAATACCGCATTGTTCATTAATTTATACAAAATTTTTTCGAAATTATTTTTTGCGCATCTTTTAAACTGTGTATTCAGTTCGATGTAAGCACGAAGCTAGGCGGATTAAACGAATTGTAGAGTCTTTACGATACGAAAACCGTGGTGCATGCCCTGCTGCAGGTAGTGGATGACGTATCGCTTCTTATTATATAACGTCGCGACAAATTTATCCTGCCGCATGCCGGATGACTTATCGCGCGTTGGGCAGAAAAGGTCGATGTGTCGGTCATGTAGATGATGCGGATACTCGAGATCAACCTCAAGAATATAACGTATAGGCGAATCCGAATCGCGCTCGCATCAAAGTTCGCAACATTTTTGACCCATCGAAATGCGGCATAGAGCAGCGGTTAACATATCGCCCATCCGTAATTGTTCGTAATGCATCAAATACGACAACGGTTTCGACGAACGCATGTATTTGTTATTGATTTGTGCGTATCTACCAGAACACTGACTGAAATCGCCGCGTATACCACGCTTGATAAACATAATTAAATATCGATGTTAGTAAACAACTCAAATTATACGCGCGTGTGTTTCAACATGGCGTCCTACGTGAAATCTGTCCAAGTATAATAATGCGTGGGATCGAGATTGTAACTTTGGATGCAATTTTCGCGGAAATTTTCGATAACGTCGGTCACGGTAATGACCTGTAAGGTGGCAATGATCGCGTATCTGCGTCCGACGCAAATGGTTTCTCGCAAACGCTTCGCGCTACGGTATACTTCCCACTGTTATTTGGCAATGTTTCTATGAGCACGTTCGCGGGTAACAAAAATTTTACGCGATGCGTCAAGTTTTCGAGTTGTCGAACGAACTATGCAATGCAGTCCTCACTGCAATGAAACCGATATGCCGATAACGCGTCGTCGTACAAGCATCGCATATAATATCTTACGCTAAATACTTAGTGCTGCTGCTGATACGTGTCTTCCCTCTCCGACTCCATCCTTCGCAGTATGCACTCCAGATCTGCGTAGACGATAAATGGAAGTCATTCTTTATTGCAGTGGTTTTTGAACTCGAGTCACTTGTCGTCCTCGCTCGGCAGTCAAATGGCGCAGTCGTTTATCCGTTCCCAATCCACCATATGCGACTGCAATTTCTCGGATGAACTAATGTAAACATCTATTTAAATTAACAATTATAAAATATTTTTACAATTTATTAAAATGTGTGTGTATACGTACCGGTCACAAAAGTATTTCTTGTGTTCTTTTCTATTCAGTTGCGAGCTCATGAGGCGAGACAAGTTTTTGATGCACGCGAAGTGCCCCGCGTTGTCGTCACGCGGATCTTTCACGTACAACAGATTTGTTTCTCCATCTTCTTTTCTGTTAGAAATATCGGGAGTATCTCCTATCCCTTGATATCATAGATGTTAATGAAGATGTCGTTGAGATATTTAAACTTTTTAATTTGATCCAACGTTATTGGAAACGTAATGTCTTGGTGATTCAAGATCGTCGTATAATGTGAATATGACAATTCCCGATCTGTATGCCTTTTGGTCGGACACAAGGCTGCAACCACCAATCAAACATGCATTGTTTATTGCACGTTAATCGCCGCTTCTTCTTCTTAATTTCTCACGATAACTGAATGTAATGTCCCGCGTAGAGGATTATATTTATTTATATTAATTGTTAAATTTTATATACGCGATAACGCCTATCCGCTATTGCGTTCCTGATTCCTTTAGAGATGCTAGAGCAGGCTCGATAACTCGCAATTCGTATCATTTAAGTAAATCGCAAGTAAATCATAATTCGTATCATTTAAGTAAATCGCATTTAAATAAATCAGATGAACGAAACAATTCATAGTTTCTCATATTGACACTTCTGTTTGCATGTTTGTCATCCGCAATAAATTTCATTGTTAGACACTGTATTCACTTTAATATTGTCATATGTCCGCATGACACTTTGCACACGTTTGAGCACAATGTTCCTCGAATCTTCGAAAAATTGAGCAGGTTCGATATGCTTAGACTTTATTATCACACCAGTCAATATACAGTTTTCAAACGCGTTATCAATCTCTTGCCAAACGAGAGATTTATTATTGTCAGTAGTACTCACTCGGCACTGACGTGCAGGAAACATTTCTAATTGAATCTATGTACCCACGAGTCGCGCGATTTTCGCCACCACAGATTGTTTATTTCCAACGGTGAGTCGAGAACGCTTATTACGACTGAGTTCTTCGAGCTGCTCGATGTACTCGTCGCATCGTTGCAGCCACGTGAAGCACTCTACTAAAGTAGCGACCTGACTGCACTGCTCCAGCAGCTCGCGTTCCACTCGCTCGAGGTGTTTCATATTTTTTTTATATCACGTCATACTTCCACGGAGCACTTGCATGTAAATTATTTACAATATGGTCTTTCTTACTTGGTGCAAATTGGGTACATGTTGCATGGAATTATTGTATATACAGATTGTATGCAGTTGGAGCAAGACCGACCGTTTAACGCATCAAGAATATCTATTTCGTGCTTCCTAAGGGCATACATTACGCCAATATCAGTGTTAATCATACGAATGTCCTCTGATCACTGCAATCACCTTTGTCAGATAACGCGTGCTCTTCATCGAAAGACTCTTCATTTTCAATATCAATGTTCATTTCTTCTTCTTCAAACACTTTGTTCACTATATTCGCGACGTCTTCAAAGTCAAAGTATTTTTGATATTTTTAATCACAATATTCGCACGGTCAGTCATTTTTTTCTCACAGTATCGCGATCGATTAATTAGACTTTCCAAAACTAATTAATAACTTTCTACTGTGAACTCGCGTGCCCAATGATCTACTATATATGTCGTCTGCAATTTCATTGTCCCTTTGTCGAAATCGAAGTATGGTCATAAATTTTCCGAGTCGCAATTTTGTTTATAACCCAACTTTCTCGTTTTTTCAGCTCAGTTTTTTCTTTGGTAAGATTGTTAGATTTGATGACTGCTTGTAACGCAACTCGCTTTCTTATACGAAATGGGAAATGCCACAGATGAGTCATTCTTTTTACATTAAGTTAAACTTTATTCTTGGACACAATTACATATTAACTTTACATATTCACATTAATAACATATTTGACAAACTATTTATACTATTTACAGTTCTGCATGTTTCACGTTCTTGTGAAGAAAATATGTGATTATGCAATGAACAACCGCAAGTGTTTCAACGATTTTCGAAGTAAGCCACTTCGATATAATCGTGCGAAAAGAAAAAACGGAGTGATTACTGACAGCAAGTGTGCTTTAAGATCTGAAGAGAGACTTCGCCGCGTTCTCCGAGCGCGTCATTTTTATATCGATATAATTCTAGATTGTTCCAATTTTTACGATACTTTCGGCTTCTTTGTTACAGAAAATCTATATAATCTACTATATCAGTCGTTAATCAAGCTGTTTGTGAACAACTTGCGGAAGATAGCTGTTGGCAATCGCTAATTGGTCTCGCCGTTTTAAATCCGCCACTGAGATTCAGTGTTAGCGTGACAACACGCGTATAATTGCGCCACACTAATTGGCGCGCATCGGTATACGAAGTGGCATACGATATTCGAGTTGCGAGTATGATAAAAGCAGACGAGTTAAGTGTTTGCAACTCAACTCTTGCTGATATTTCATAAAATTATCACGAGATGGTATCAATTATTTTGCCTCATACTCCCAACTTCAAACAATGATCCTTTTTTTAAAGACAGCATAACTTGAAGATGACAATTGGAATAATATCAATCGATCTCCGGATAAGAGTTATTTTTGTCAATCTTTACATCAAATCTTTACATTAGGGAACACAACTCCGATGATCTTGATCTTGATATATGTTATAGAAATGAGGGTACTGATCAACTTTTCCTTATAACTTAATTGGCGATCTCGTATAGTTTTTGAGATATACTTATATAAATGTTAGTAAATTTTTATTAGGGAACATAGCTCCGATAATCTTGAATTGGACATATATTGTCACACTTTCCTGAGTAACAATCAAAAGATTTTAACCAGTAGTTATTGTTTATTAAAAAGTTATTATATACAGAAAAATTTGAAAAATACATTAATTTTTATCAGTGTCAAAGAACTAATTTTCTAATATAGAAACAATATATACGTAGGGGGGATGAAGGTGTTTCGCTCGTCCCTCTATACTCAAAAAAAAATCTGCCCCAAAAAATCCAATCACCTTGTTTCAATTTGTACTAAACATACAGATTTGAACTTTGTACAGAAAGTAAATTTATATAGAACCTCACTTCGTATTAAAGTGTATGCTTGAAGACAGGATATTCCGCCCCTCCACCCCTACACTACCGAAAAATTTAACCTAATCCAACCCGTATCGCAGTGATAGTTAAAGATCATCATGTCATGTCATCATTATGAAAAATTATAAATTTATGTGAAACCTCACATCGCGTTGGAAAGTATATGCGTAGAGACAATATATTTCGCCCCCGCTCTCCTACGAGGAACTCTATTATCGAAAAATCTAACCTAACCTAACCCGTATATACATGTATAAAACACACACACACACACACATATATATATATATGTGTGTGTGTGTGTATGTATTAGGTGTACAAAAAAGTTCTGAGCTTTTTTTTGTAAAATTCAATCTTTATTCAAAAACAAACAAAAAAATATTAATCAGCGAAATATTCCCCGTTTGCATCAATGACCTTTTGCCATTTTTCGGATAGCTTGCGGATCTTGCTCGGATTCTTTGATGATAGAAGCTCACCGGCTTCGAAGCGATAAAGTCAACAATGCATTTTCGTATCTCTTCAAATCTCACGAAATGTGTATCAGCCAAATGATGCTGCAGCGATCGGAATAGGTAGTAATCGGAAGGCGCCATGTCTGGGCTATACGCCGCGTGCGGGAGAAGTTCTCAGCCTAACGCAAAGATATGATCCTGAGTCGCTTTCGCAACATGGTCGAGCATTGTCATGAAGCAAGATCATTTTATGATGTCCTTGGCCAGTAAATGCTCTTTTCTTCTAATGCATCGCTCAAATTGATCAATTGTTGTTGGTAGCGGTCTGCCGTGATTGTTTCACCCGGTTGTAGCAAACTCGTAATACAACACACCTTTCCAATCCCACCAGATACAGAGCAAAACCTTCTTGGTGTGGATATTGGGCTTTGGCGTCGATGTCGAAGGTTGACCAGGGTCAACCCATGATTTTCTACGTTTAGGGTTATCATAAAGAATCCACTTTTCATCGTCTGTAATGATTTTGTGCAGAAAATCTTTTTCCCGGAACTTTGAAAGCAAAGTGAGTGCAGTGTCACGCCGACGATTTTTGTTGTCTTCGGACAATTCATGCGGAACCCATCTGCCTTCCTTCTGAACCTTTCCCATCGTATGTAAACCTACGGAAATGGTTTGCTGCGTAACGCCAAGCTGTTCTGCAAGCTCCTTTTCAGTTTGCGCAGAGTTTATATCCAGCAGTGCTTGCAATTCATCCGTTTCAATCTTTTGAGAGCGTCCAGCACGCGGTTCATCTTTAAGACTGAAATCTCCTTGGCGAAAGTTTTGATACCATCTTTTACATGTAGTATGACTTACAGCATTCTCTCCATATGCAGCACAAATCATTGCAGTAGCTTCAGCAGCATTTTTCTTCAGATGAAACGCGAAGTGGATGGAAAATCGAATATGCTCTTTTGTTATTGCCATCGTGAACACTACTGATTTTTGAGGTTATGTACATCAAACGCCAAACCGTGGCATTTTAGAATGCCAAATGTCAATGCTTTAAAATCGCAAAAGGGCGGGAAGATATATAAAATTTAAATTGTTATTTCGGTTGTATGAAATCTAAAGCTCAGAACTTTTTTGTACACCTAATATGTATGTATGTATATATGTATGCATGCTATCATATACAAGGTGTCAAATAAACAGAATAATAACATTTCAAATTTAAGCTTTATGTAAGTATATCTCGAAAATTAAACAAAATCGCCAATTAATTTATAAGGAAAAGTTGATCAGTACCCTCTATACAAATATCAAGGTGAAAATCATCGAAGCTATATCCCTTAATGTACAGAAATATTAGACATAATATTATAATATTATAATATTATAATAATAATATTAGACGTTATTTTAGACATAAAAGTGAAACTCAATATTTATGATGGAATATTATTTATTAGTGTAACATCGATAAAAAAGGGTAATATGTTTTTTTTCTTACTGAATTTATTCATTTTTATAGTTTCCATTTTGCATCGTCAAAATTTATTTTTCTCCTACGTGAGAACTTGACAAAAGGCAGGAACGAGCATGTTTCAATATTTATTGCTAAAAAAAAAGACAAAAAAGAATTAAGAGAAGAGAAGTGTCCATTTACTGGTTAATACATTATTTCGCTGAATAACGGATTTTTCGAGATTGTTCGAAATTAACATGTTGCAACATGTACATTTGTTTATAACAGCCGAATTATCGGCGCTTCTCTTAACATGCCGCGATACATACAGTCGTGTCAATATTTCTTTGTCTAAATCAAGACATCATCATAGATCTTCCGAATCGCAATCGAATTTGTTTAAGTAGCCGGAGTATCGGCGCTTTTCTTAATATGTATGTTAATTGTATGAAAAGCCATCTTTTCGCAGCTCTTCCTAGAAAAAAAAGAAAAAAAAGTCCCACTCCTTCGGTGGCACATTCCAAAAAACCGACGAAGCGTTCCCCCCTCCTCTATCCCGCAACGAATTACTTCTTTTCCTTTATCTCGCGTCTACGAGTTACCCTTGCACACCCGCACCTCGCTCGGAACTCCTGGATTAGAATCGGCCGCTTACATTTACTTACATGTTTTACACAATTCTCATTATTTCGCATTTCTATACCAAAAATAGATTTTATAAAAAAATTTTTGTATTAGAAAAAAAGCTATATTATTATTTGTGCAAAAACTTGATATTATTAAAAGTAACATTAACATCCATAAATTTTATAAGAATTTATTAATAGAAAATAATTTAACAGCAATTTGTAAATATTGATAAAGTTTAATATAATTTATGACATAATATAAAATTTTAAATATTTTATTTATTTTATCATTTTCTTTACAAGATGATAAATTTTTAAAAATACCACACAAATTTAATTTGTGTGCTGTACCGACAACTAAACTACTAACAGCTCGACAAGCATATAAAGTTGCTATTTTTCATCATGGAATTTGTATCGAAAAGGATCATTATACGAATATGTGTAGAGAAGGAACATCTAGCATTTGGATTGAAATTGATGATGCACAAGTTACAAAAAAGCAATGGCCAAAAGGCGTTAAAGATATTAATATATTATTTTTACAAAAAGTTGTTACTAAATGTATATTAAGCTATTATAAATGAATCATATTTAATAAGAATATTTGTTATATAAAAAAATGTCAATTATATTTGTTATATAAAGGTGTCAAGCGTAAACGCGCTCTTCAAACATAAAAAGATGCTTAACAAAATGCATTATATCATTACAAAATCATCTTCTTAAAAAAAAGAGTAAGAAAGGGTATCAAGTAAAGGGACATATGTGCGCTATGAGCGAAGATATTGCTACACAAAGATCGATTCGTAAATTTTTAGCTCAATGTTTATAGGACTATAAATTGGCGCCATTTATTGATATCAAATCTTTTATACAAATTTTATACATTATTACAATCATTTGAGTTGGCAATATGGAAACCAAATTTTCTTCTTTAAAGAATTAAGGCTAGTATTGTTTGGATCAGAATAGGAAGATTCTTTATTGAAAATTCAAATGTTTTTTAAAGAATTAAGACTACCACGTGGGTTAAAGTAAAAAGACTTTTCAATGAAGATACAAAAATACGTACCACTTAGGTTCTATTTTCTTAAAATAAAAGATATTGCCAGTTATTTTATTTTTTATACAAATAAAAATACATATCACTTGGATTGTTTAGTAGAATAAGATGTTTCTGTTATAGTATGCAATTTTTATAACAAGATATAACTTGACTAGTTATTGATATCAAATCTTTTATGCAAATAATAATGACGACGTTTCTTAAAGTAAAAATTTATGAATCGGTGTAGCAATTTCTCTACTCTTTGTGTAACAATGTCTCCGTTCGTAGAGCACGTATATCCTTTTACTTGGGAAGGCTCGAGCTGCAATCTCTCCTGCCGCGCACCAGGAGGATTATTTGTATATATATTTGCCAGTGGCGTTGGAGATGCCATCGCTGCAGACCTGCATCCATCGAGAGAATAGGATCATCATCTCTCTGGAGTACCAGTCGTGAGGATTCGAGAATATACATATATATATTCATAGAGAATATACATATATATGTGTGTGTATATTGTAATACGTATATGTAATGTGTATGTAATTGGATTGTTGACGTGTTGTTCTAAATTGCGTTATTGCGATAAATATCATCACATGCTTTTGTGGTCGAAAGGATAAGATGCCTGCCCGGTAAGCAGGAGATCCAGGTTCGATTCCTGACTGAAGTGATATTTTTCGCAAAATAATAATTACGAATTTTCACGACTGGTTCGCAGTCGGGCCCCGCCGTGACGCACACCTTCCCTTCTTATTTGGAACTACACCTTTTTTTACCTTTTCTTAAAAAGATAATTTTGTAATCGTTGTTTTTATGTAAAACAAATTGCGCCGTGGCATCTTTGCCATATTAAAGTAACGAATAGTAAAGAAGATTTAAATTAAAAAATATTTTTCATTCTTTACATGAATTCCTTTTAATAAACATGAATTAATGCACAAACTTTAATTATGGAAAAGGATTTTCAAAACTATAAAATTAATATATATAAAAGTTGACACAAAAAATACCGCATTCTGTCGGTAATACAGATGAGTTTGACATCCTCTTTAATTTCAAATTTATTTAATAAATATTTGTCAAATCATTTCTAATTCTTACATTATAAAATATATTCATTTATTATAAAGATGTAATAATAATTATTAATTGCAAATATTATTACATGAAGAAAACAAATTTTATTGAAATATTTACAAATTTAGCCAGATAGACATCTGAAAATAATTTTCTTAAGTCATCAAAATGATTACATAAGATATTCAAATTATTATATAGTTAATATATAAATAATTTTTGTTAGTATATAAATAATTTTTTAGTTAATTATCATTATTCTTAAGTAGTAATTATCATTATGCTTTTATTCAAACATTTTATATATTAATTTTGATAATCGAATAAAATTATTTTCAAATATTCATATCTAACCAACATTTTAGATATTTACTAATAAAACTGTATTTTTCATGTATAAATACTGAATAAAATATAATAAATATATATTATTATTATATATATTATACATATTATATATATATTATTATATATATTATAATATATATTAAATATTCATAAGCAAAACTATAAATATTTACTGAAATATGGTTTCTAATTTTTATTTTTATTATTTTTTTTTGTCAATCAAAAGCAATGAACTTTCTTTTTAGACATTATTAAATAACTGACAAAATATCACATTTTTTGCATGATAAAATGAATTACATCAACATATCTCTAAAGTAATAAACATTATAAAAAGACCAAACTGTTATATATATCTTATTTAATACAAAATAATACAAAAATATATTAGTGTACAAAAAAGTTCTGAGCTTTAGATTTCATACAACCGAAATAACAATTTAAATTTTATATATCTTCCCGCCCTTTTGCGGTTTTAAAGCGTTGACATTTGGCCTTCTAAAATGCCATACGGTTTGGCGTTTGATGTACATAACCTCAAAAATCAGTAATGTTCACGATGGCAATAACAAAAGAGCATATTCGATTTTCCATCCACTTCGCGTTTTATCTGAAGAAAAATGCTGCTGAAGCCACTGCAATGATTTGTGCTGCATATGGAGAGAACGCTGTAAGTCATACTACATGTAAAAGATGGTATCAAAAATTTCGCCAAGGAAATTTCTTGAAAGCTTAAAGATGAACCGCGTGCTGGACGCCCTCAAAAGATTGAAACGGACGAATTGCAAGCACTGCTGGATATAAACTCTGCGCAAACTGAAAAGGAGCTTGCAGAACAGCTTGGCGTTATGCAGCAAACCATTTCCGTATGTTTACATACGATGGGAAAGGTTCAGAAGGAAGGCAGATGGGTTCCGCATGAATTGTCCGAAGACAACAAAAATCGTCGGCGTGACACTGCACTTACTTTGCTTTTAAAGTTCCGGAAAAAAGATTTTCTGCACAAAATCATTACAGGCGATGAAAAGTGGATTCTTTATGATAACCCTAAACGTAGAAAATCATGGGTCAACCTTCGACATCGACGCCAAAGCCCAATATCCACGCCAAGAAGATTTTGCTCTGTATCTGATGGGATTGGAAAGGTGTGTTGTATTACGAGTTATTACAACCGGGTGAAACAATCACAGCAAATCGCTACCAACAACAATTGACCAATTTAAGCGATGCATTAGAAGAAAAGAGGCCATTTACTGGCCAAGGACATCGTAAAGTGATCTTGCTTCATGACAATGCTCGACCATATGTTGCGAAAGCGACTCAGGACCATATCTTTGCGTTAGGCTGGGAACTTCTCCCGCACGCGGCGTATAGCCCAGACATAGCGCCTTCCGATTACTACCTATTCCGGTCGCTGCAGTATCATTTGGCTGATACACATTTCGTGAGATTTGAAGAGATACGAAAATGCATTGATGACTTTATTGCTTCAAAGCCGGTGAGCTTCTATCATCAAAGAATCCGAGCAAGATCCGCAAGCTATCCGAAAAATGGCAAAAGGTCATTGATGCAAACGGGGAATATTTCGCTGATTAATATTTTTTTGTTTGTTTTTGAATAAAGATTGAACTTTACAAAAAAACTCAGAACTTTTTTGTACACCTAATATAATTAATTCAAAACAATTAATTACTAAAGCACTATTTTTCCTCAATATGTATTAATAAATTTAGGATATTAAATATCATTTAATATCCTTAATATCATTTAATATCATTTAATATAGGTGTGGGTAATTTAATTTTAATAATTTATTTTAGTGCAGAAACTGAAGTTATTTTATCTTATTGCGGAAAATTTAAATATAATAAATTGTTTTATAATTTTTCGAATCCCTTTCATAGATCATATAAAGAATATTTCTTTTAATACTACTTCTGTCTTTTTATAAAAACTTTTTTATTTACTTCAAAAATAATGCTTCCTACATTGTTATATTTACTATTTACAATTCTATTAACTTATAATTTATTATAAAAACAGAAACGTTCCCGTTTGACTACTTGTAATTGACTACAGTCTCAATTGAACATGTTACATTTGTTTACATCACGATACGACTGGCCACATGTGCGATTGATCACATTGCAAGTGTCCACATATAAGAAACAATCACATTGCAACTGATTACGCGCTGCAAATGATCACGTTGCAATCGTCTACGCGTTGAAAATGGCCATGTTGCAAATGATCATGCGTTGCAATTGACCACGTGTTGTATGTAACCATGCTTCAATTTCCTTCATGTTGCAAATGGTCATGTTACAATTATTCACGCATTGCAAATGACCATATGTTGCTATATGAGTTTAACAAGGTCTATCTCTCAAGATCTATCTCATTCCCCATTCCGCGTGCTTAAGATAAAACAAGTCTATGATTACTCGATTTTACTTGGTTTATTAACTTCCCATATAAAATGAATTCGATGGAATTAACAAGCATCCCTATCTCTATGCTTAGAGGATAAAACAAAATCCATCATTGCTCAATTCCACATGAATTTCACATAAAACAAATTTCCACGTAGGTATAATGTAGTCCATTTCATCTCTTTCTCTTCATGTTTACAGGACGAAATAAAGTAATTTCTCATTTTAACATGAGTTTATAACTTTCTACATTAAGCGAATTTCAATCGTGCAGTGGACAATTGTAACGTGACTATTTACAACACGTGTACATGACCACGTTGCATGTCTACGCATTGCAAATTTGAAACGTGATATACAACACGTGCATAATTGCAATGTATAGTCAATCACAACGTGGGATCAATCTTAACGTGGCTATTTGCAACACATGACCATTCGCATTGTGATCAATCAATGCAACGGTCAATTGCAACGTAACCCATTACAACTGGTCAATTGTAGTGTGATTAATTAGAATTAGATAGTCAATAGCAACATAATCAATTAGTCACTAAACTAAAATGATATCAATAATGGAACAAAGTTTTTTATATTAGAAGAAACTAATTGTTTTCCAGTTATTTTATTTTTAATTTAATCTTTTGTTTATTTCAATTCATATTTATTTAAAATGTTACTTATTTTATCATAATTTTATCATAAAATTACTGATTATAATAATTATAAAATGTCAAGCTTTTTACAAATATACTTATAAAAATTAAGTATGAACGAACAATCTCTAATATTAAAATACATCATAAACAATATATACCCCATCGCGAAAAGAATGATTGACTGTTTTAGGACCGACCTCATCATCTTCAATTAACTTAACTTCAATTAACTTATTAATCAATTAAATGTCAACCGTGATTGATCAATTTCGATATATTCTGCTAATAATAAATGCGATTGGTCAATTCTAATAGAATAATTGGCAATTAATTAATCAGAAATAACAAGATCGACTCATAAAATAAGACTAAGATGTAGCAGTAAAGTTGAGATAAAAGAAGTGAAATACGTGATACAGAAAAGTCAGGAGCAAGAAAAAGTGAAAAGAAAAGAAAAATGCGAATGTGAAAAGAATGGAAAAGTTGAGTGGCAAAATCGCGGATTTTTAGGAATAGAGGGACGGAGTCTAAAGTCTTAGTTTAGGTGAGGAGGGAAGGTGAAAACTGAGGCATGTCGAGAGAACTGTTCTTCGCCATATCCGTTTCGTCATCTTACAAATAGATATGTGTTTAATATATTATTTGTATTGATAATAGCCGATAATGTAAAGTAAGATGTCATTGGTGTGTTTCCACACACATGACAAGTATTCACGTATAAATACGTATATATACGTATGTACACATATATGTCCATGTGATTACATGTATATGACCTACGGAACGAGTAGCAGCTTTCCCATTTTTTTCCGCAAATGCTTCATTTTTTTAGCTTCTGCTTCTGACCGTGAATGAAATTGATAGAATCGATAGATTACTAGCGTAAAATATTGTTATAATCGAGCGATAACCGCTTGTCAGTGTCTTCCGAATATTGATTTAGAAAAAGAAGATCGTTCCCTGCCAACGCTATGTTTTGTTTGACCAGACTTCACGAAAGAGCTGCAGGCAGCTGATCATTACGAATATTCTTTCGATTCTGTTCTGGTTTGTTAATAAAATTTGTTCTTTTTATAAAACGGTCTAATTCATTTCGCGAGTGAGTGAGAGAGAGAAATGTGTAAAGGAAGCTGAAGCCTCATCCTGCGAGCGCAATATACAGTACTCGCCAAAAATTGGGCCATCTAAATAACTTTAGTTATAACAGTGAGGATATTGCGAATGACTGTGTCTTATTCAAAACGGATTTTCATCTATCCAATACCTCATATTCTGTCGATTTAGAGAACCGTTTAATTCAAATATTACCTCATCAGAAAATCAGATCCAATTGAAAAACTGACGATTTTCATCAAATCGTGTCATGATTGTGTCGCAAAATTCTACTCTTTTATCATAATCGTCTTCGAATGACTCTTGACCTATGATGTATTTTGTAAGGATGATAATTATGTCTCTTGAAAATTTGACGGATGCGTTAGTATCATTTTGTTGAGCTGCTTTCAAGATCGATGTATGAGAATTATTGTTTATAGTTAGCAGAACATTTAAAATTTTTTCATCATTCGTAGCATTTTTGGATCTTCCGGATTTTGGCGCATTTTTAATTTTTTTGGAAACGATCAACAGTTCTTTCAACAGTTGACTTTCAAGTTGTAAATCTGCTACTTCTCAATAACATCTTATTTTTTTGCCATACCTTCTCATCATTAATACAATAACCATTTCTAATCAAATGCTTTCGGACAATAAAAATGTACCACACTGAATTGCTGAATAGTGAATTACTAAAATAAAGTTTTGAATTGGCTCTCTCCAAAATTCACAAATGATTACATAACGCTATGTATATATGTATGTGTGCACATGAAATAATGAATTAACAAGTAAAAACTCTCTGAGGGAACATTAACTACTGTACTTTCATATCATAGGTCACTGACATACGAGTATTCGAAAAAATTCATAATCCCTGAATATTTATAAGGCATTCGAAAAAAATGTTTCAAGAATAAATTGTTTGGTTTAAATATAGCTTTCAAATGGATGAACAAAGTTTTAAAAACAGTATTCCGTTTTTGCTTGGATAAAGCCCAATTTGTTAAATGAATATCTTAATTTTGTATCGTCGATACGGATTATTATTGTTAAGCCTGATTAGAATCGGGATCGGGTTTTTCTTCACTTCAAGTGCCACGCGCAGCACAAGTATATTGGTGTGCGTGCGTGCCTTTGTGTGTGTGTGTGTGGGGGGGGAAATGCGTGATTAGAATAGATGTTAATAATAATACATGATGATAGTAGAATAAGGAAAGAGAGATATTAGATGAAGAATAAAGAACAATGAGAGCAGAAAGTGATGAAAAAAGGGTTAAGGGATGAGAGGACAACATGAAAGACCAAAAAAGGAAAGAAGAGTCTTTTAGTGCACCTTGATAGTATACAGACATTTACATCGCTTAAGAATTTTCTAGTGACCGATCAGAACATTTTATGTTTAATTGGTCAATCAGCGTATGCTATCAGATCCCTTCCGAGGGATAGAGAACGTAGAATAAAAAGAAAGGATTTAGAACGGGAAAATGTTGATAGTATTCTTTATTGATTTAAATTCGTTCCAAGTGAATTTTCGTGAATATAAAAGTGAATATAAAAGTGAGAGACGAAAAAAAAAGAATGAAAGAAGAAAGAGTTAGTTAAAAGATGCGAAGTAGTAATGAAGGAGACAAGGAACAGGGTAAGAATGAATAGAAGATATGGCAAGATTTTTAGGATTGAAAAAAAGATGAACAGGAATATCTATTGAATTCATTCCTGTTTAATCTATTAAATAGAATGATGATGAGAAAGGAATAGAGAAAGAAGGAATAGGGAAATAGATGAGAATAGGGAAAAAATGACAAAGAAAGAGATGGAAGATGAGGCAGATGGCGAAGAAGAAAAGAGAAAAGATAGAGAAAAAAGACGGACATAAAATGAGCTTTTGAAATGTAGTGGATTGAAGAATAAGAATGAATTTTGAGGGAAATCGCAATATAAAGATATTAATGAAGATATAAGTTGATCAAAATAAAAGATGGAATAGAATAAGAGAAAGATCATATTATAATAGGATTATAAGTAATGTAGTTACAGTAAGGCATAATAGAAAGGAAAGAATGAATGAAAGGAGGAATGGTAATGGAGATCAGAAAGGGAGTAAAAATAGAAAAAGTGGATAAAAAATGGATAAGAAGAAGAAGAAAATAGAGTGGATAAGAAGGAAAAGTGGATAAGAAGGAGAAAATAGAGAAGCTAATAGTGAGGTCAAAATAAGAGGGAAAAAAGAGTTGAAAGGGAAATTTCAAAAATTAAGGAATTGAATGGAAGACGGAGATGGTAATCGTTGATAGGAGGGGATTTTAATGTCAGAAAGAAAGAAAAAGAGAAAGCAAAGAAGAACTGGGAAAAGAGGGAAAAGAGAGATTAAAGAATAAAAAGATGAAAGAGGGAAAAAAGAGTTGAAAGGGAAATTTCAAAAATTAAGGAATTGAATGGAAGACGGAGATGATAATCGTTGATAGGAGGGGATTTTAATGTCAGAAAGAAAGAAAAAGAGAAAGCAAAGAAGAACTGGGAAAAGAGGGAAAAGAGAGATTAAAGAATAAAAAGATGAAACGAACTCTTGAACAGAGTTAGAGAAGTTGGGATAAATATTTTAAATAATAGTGTAGAATGAGATGAGAGAGTTGTTGGATGTTATGTATTTTAAACGAAGAGATTAATCTGTAATGGATGGACATACTTGCAAATATAGAGGTGAATAAACTGGTAAAGAGATTAGAGATAGAAGAGAATGTCGACTAAGCTCATCGTAATATTCATTTGGATACTATAGACGTAGAAAAGCAGGAGGGAACTAAGAATGAAGAAAAGATGGTTGAAGGAAAGGATTGAAGAGGAAGATGGAAAACAGGAGAGAACAATTTACAGAATAGAAAAGAAAATAAAAAAAATGTTGAAAGAAGAAATAGCGAAGAGAAAGAAGAAAGTAAAAGAGTATAGTAAAATAGAACAAATATGGTGGAACAAGGCGTGCAAGGAGCGAAAAAGAAAAGGTGAGAAGAAAATTAAGAAATTGAAAGAGGAAAAATGAAGAAAATTATAGGAGAAAAAGAAGGAAATATAAGGAATCATGTAAGAAAAGAGGAAAGAAATGGAAAGAAAGCACTAAGTAAAGCGTTGGAAATAGAAGGGAAAGGAAAATAATAAGGAAAGTAAAAAGGAAAAGGTAGAAAATTAACCAATTAATTAATTATATGAACTTCCATTTCTGGAGTGAGTATATTAGAGTTGTGTAGCGAGGTTGACTGAATTGAGGCAGAGTGCGAGCGAGAGGTGCAGTTGAGTGGAGGAAGGTGTGTGAGGGTAAAGAGAGAAGGAGTTAGGAGTGTGGAGGAGAGAGGGAGGAGAGAAGAAGGGTGAGAGAATGAAGTGTATGAAGTTGAAGACAGTGGAGAGAGGTTAGGCAAGTTGATATATAAGCGGGGTGGCGAAGGAAGAGGGAAAGGGTGATTAGCGCGAAAACACAGGAGAGAATTAATCAGAGATAAAGTGAAAAGATAGAGGGCCGACCGTGAGATTGTGCGGCGCATGAGCCTTAGGGCGCGCACGTATGAGCCACGGATTACTTGTAGGACTAAGTTAATGCAGAGTGGAATCTGAGGAGCGAAAAGAAAGAGGTAGAGAATTGGAATGGCAAGAGAAGTGCAATCTCGAAAGGAGGAATGGAGAAAGAAGAAATCAAGGATATAAGTGATGAGATAACGAGGAAAGGAGAAAAGGAAAGAAGATAAAAAGAAGGGAAAAGGGAAGGGACAGAACGAATAGCGTGGGAATGATAGAGTTGCTAAAAAGGAAGAGAAAGCTGGAAAAAGAGGCAACAGAAGGATCAATAAAGGTGTAGCAGCGTTAATTGTAAGTTAGATATAAGTTAGGTTAAAGTAGGATAAGTTAGTTGTAAGGTAGCTGATAAATGTTTTTATTTGTAACCCTAAGGGGAACAATAAATTTATCTATCTATCTATCTGATTAATTATATTAATTAATTAATTATATTTATAAGAGAGAATTGAAATAAAGAAATAGAAAAAATTTCAAGTGATTGGAAAGTGAAAAGTCTGACTAAGGATACAAAAAAGGAGTTGAAAAATGAAAGAAAAGAAAAAATAAAAATGTGAGGGTTAAATAAATTAAAAAGACAAGAAAGCGAATGAATAGAATAATAGTAGAAATGTATAAGATGCTAATGGAAATCTGGAAAACCAGAAGAGGAGGGATGTGGGAATGGGTTTGAAATTGTTTAGTATAATATAGGAAAAAAATGGATATGAGAATGGAAGGAAAGATTAATTTTAAAAAAGGCGAGAGAAAAAGAGTGAAAGAATATGAAGGGATAACGCTAACGGCAACCTTATACAAGATTCATGTCTCAGTACTTGGAAATAGGTTGAAGGAGGAAAATATGAGGAGGAGAGAACAAGGATTTCAGAATGAGATGAAGAAATTTAGAACTCCGCTATACTAGTCCAAGCCTGGGGTCTTGTCGTGCAAGAGACGGAAAAAGAGAAGGGATAGAGAAATAACACTTCTATAAAAAACTAGGGTTCATCTGACCCGGACGATAGCACCCTATAAGGGCCTAGTATACAGGAAAAAGGGGAGAGTCGATCTCCAGAGTCCTGAAAGACAATCAATCTAGAGAAAGAAAATCTCGAACAAAAATGACCTGATCCTCCAGGTTGGGGGTTAAGGTGTCAGGTTGGTTCCCTGGCACTTACATAAAATGTACAATACCAAAAAGCCTAACAGATTCCTCAGAATTCCGGATGGGTAACATGATAAACGACGCAGGAAAAGGATCATGAATATTGGTACATGGAACGTACAGGGAATAGGAGGAAAGATGAAAGAAATCATCCAGGAGATAAATAGTATTAACATGGACGTTGTAGTCTAGACCGAAACAAAGAAAAAAGGAAGTGGTACAGAAATCAGACAATTATATACTTATTTAGCGGAGCCCCTAAACATCAAAGAACAAAAAGAGGGGTTTCGATTATGATAAACAAAAAAATACCAACGTAAAATAACCGACTTCGAGATGATAGACGAGAACATAATACGAATAAATATCAACATAAACCAAACATTGATGACAATCCTAGGAATATATACAATCTCGGAAGACGAACCATCCACTAAGAAGGACGAATTTTTCGAAAAAGATAATGACATAATAACAAAAATAGGAAAGACGAGAGAAGTAATAATGCTCGGAGACATGAATAGTATATATAGTAGAATGGGGCAGAGAGTAAATGATAAAGTAGTAGGCCCTTATGGCGAAGCAAATCAAAACGATAATGGAGAAAGGCTGATCCAGGTATACCAGAACAATCTACTAAAAATAATAAATGGATTTTACAGACACAAAGATATCCACACTTTCACATGGGTGCAGCATACGAGAAATTTAGTCGATCATTGACTATATAATAGTAAAGCAAAACACAAGCTTGCATGTAAATGATGTAAGAGTAATTAGAGGTGTAACATGCGGTTCAAATCACTATATGATCAAAGCAAAAATAAAGTGTTCTGTTAAGGACATGAGAGGAAAAAGAGTAGATGAAGAAACGGAGGAAGTAAAGAACAACGGAGGAAGTAAAGAACAAGAAGTAAAATAACAACGAAAAAATATAACTTAGATAGTCTAAATCATGAAAGTACACGAAGATTATACCAACAAAGATTGAATGAGAAACTACTGAATAGAAAGGCAGTCGGTGAATGAGGTATATGAGAATGTAATAAGTAGTATAAAAGTAGCTGCTGAAGAGTTACTTGAAATAAAGGATAAGACTCGGAGACGGAAACTTTGATGGAGCGAGAAAGTCGAAGAAATAATAGGCCAAAAGAAAAGGGCCTATCAAAAATGGATGAATACGAAACAACAGGAGGACAGGGAATACTCAAACAGAAAAGAGAAAGTAAGGCAAATAACAACAAGAGCAAAAAGAGAGATGTGGGATAAGAAGTGTCGAGAGATAAACACTTACTTGGGTGGAAAGAAGTGTTCGGAAACATAGAAATTCTTGAAAAAAGTGAGGACAACAGAAAAAGGAAACGCAAATATACAATTGATAACAACAGAAAAATGGGTGGAACACCATGGTATGAAAAGCTACTAATAGAAGATCGGAATGAATATAAAACAAAATCACCGAAGGAAATATCAATTTAAGGGGAGCTGATCAACATAAATAAAGAAACAGTTAGGAGAACGGCACAGCAACTAAAAAATGGACGGACTGCAGGATCAGAAGAAATTCTAGCGGAACTAATTAAATATGAAACAGGGAAATTATATAAAAGAATTGCATGATGTATGAATCAATACCTAAATGGCGATCCAGTATCAGAGAATTGGAAGATGATGTATATATCATCGATACATAAAAAAGGAGATAAATTAGATTGCTCAAACTACAGAGATATATCAGTGACTAGCACATTTAGCCGACTATATGGAAGAGTCATTCGAGATCTTATCGGACAGGAATATAAAGAACAAGAAGAGGAGGAACAATCTGGATTCCGAGCAGGAAGAACATGTACGAATAATGTATTCGCTTTAAAGCAGATAATAGAGAAAAGATTAAATGCTCCTCATGTTCATAAATTCACATAAGGCATAGTGCTTATAAAAAATGTGTGAAAGGTATTGCGAGAAACAAATATTAACCACACGCTGATAAAGGCTCTAAAAAACTTATATGACGACTCAACAGCAAGGATAAAAATAGGGAATAGACTATCACGGAAAGTTTATGTAAATAAGAGATTACGGCAGGGGTGTTGTGTGTCATCCACGCTATTCAAGATATATGTAGCAAGAGCCCTGAGTCAGTGGAAAAGGAAATGTAGAGGAATGGAAACTAGAAGAGAACTAAGAGAAGTGTGCTTATATTCGCTCAACAATTTGCCCATAACCAAGTTCCGATGGCTAACGATAAGGACGATTTAGCGTATATGGCGAGGAAATTACAGGAATACAAAAAGTGGGGGTTAGAGCACAAAAAACAAAATATCTTCCTATAGGAGCAGAACCGTCTAATATTCAATTAGATACAGACGAAATTACCTCTTGCAGCGAGTACACATATCTGGGAATAAACTTTGACACATCGGGGAGGGACGATAAGGAAATTACAAAACGAATAATGCAAGCAAGAAGAATAATCCTTCCTTGTCTTAACGAAATATTCTGGAGTCCTGAAATACAATATAGGGAAGAAATACAATATATACGAGACTCTCATTAAAAGCAACTTATTGTATGGAACAGAAACATGGACAATTATAGAAAAGAATAAGAGAAAACTGGAAGTAACAGAAATGGATGTGTTTAGGAGAGCGCTGAGAATATCGAGAAGAGAAAGAATAAGGAACAAGGAGGTACAATAGCGAATGGGAGTGAATGGTTCATTGATAATAGATATAGAAAGGAAACAACTGACATGTTCAAAGAATACCGGAGATAAGACTACCGAAAATGATCATGCAATGGATACCATAAAATAGGAGAAAGACCCTGAAAAACATGGAAGGAGAGAGTGACGAAGGCAATGAGCGCGAGACTTGACAGAGGGATAATGAGACGATAGGAGGAGGTGAAAGTTAAGCATCGGATGACAGCGATGAAAGACGCTATAAAATATATATATATATATATATATACACATATATATATGAAGAAATTTAGAAGCGAGATGAGTGCAATAAATAATATTTTTGTGCTAAATTATTCATTAAAAAAGAAAATTTCAAAACAAAGAAGAATGTTAATAACATTCTTTGTTGATTTGAATTTGCTACTTCGATTCAATAAATATAGAGATACTATGAGAAGATAAAGGAAAGGAGTGTGAGGAAAAGTTAAAAATTGTGATGAATAGTGGTGACGAAGAAAACAAGAATCAAGATAAGGGTGGACAGAAGGTGTAACATTTTTAGGACCAGAGATGAGGTAATGTAAGGAGTCCTTTGAGTCTATTTTTGTTTAATCTTGTCTTTTGAGTCTATTTTTGTTTAATCTTGTTAATTACGAATCTAGAAAGTAAAATGGCAAAGAGTAGGAAGTCTAAGATTAAGATTAAGGGTTTATACGTATGGCATATGTGGTTTATACCATGTCGAAAGAAAAAGGGAGAATAAAAGCATTGATGAAGAAAATATATGGGAAAAAATTAATGTTAAATGTGGAACAATTAAAAATAATAAGATTTCGAAAGAGAAAAGACTGAAGAAAAAAAATTAAAATTGAGGAAGAAATTATAAATATTTAATGTATAAATTTTAAAAAAAAAGGAAGGAAGAGTGCGGCGGTTTTGGGACATGTATAAGATATATATGAAAAGATTCAAAAACAACTGAAGAAAGAGAATGTGGCTATTTGATACATTAGTGTGATACTAACTAACTTGATACTAAGATATGTGATAGAGATTTAGAATAGAAGGGAATAGAAATGGAGTAGACAAAATTCAAGATAAATATTCATATTGGGTGTCAAGAATTGAAAACTTCGAAATATATAATAAAAAGGAAGTTACAAAAGAATAAGTTATGGTACAAGATGATTAAGAGATTGAAAACTTTAAAAGAAGTTGGAGGAGAGAAGGGATAGTAATTTAGCGAATATTGGGAAGAAATGAAGAATAAAAATGCGAGTGAGTTTATCAAAATGTTGATGGAAAAGAATGATCAGTAAGGGTGAAATGGAAAGAAATATGAATGTAAGTCAGTTAATGAATGGGGAGAGAATTAGGCAAGAGAAAGAACAATGAAACAGAATAAGCCCCAAGCATAGCAGATGGTATAAAAAAATAAAAAAGACAATATCTTTGGATATTTGAAAAGGATATTTGAAAAAGGAGTGATGGAAGGCAATAGATAGCGAGTTTTACAAAATAAGGAGAAGGACGGTATTGGAAAAAAAAGAAAAGAAGTTATGTAGAATAAAGTAGCAAACGAAATTTGAGAATATGCTTAAAAGAAATATGGGAAATGGGAAAGATGCATAATGGGAAAAACATTAAGTGAAATAGGAATGGAGATTTGATTAAAGAAGCTGAAGAAAATGAAAAGTATGAAGATTAAAGAAGAAGAGTTAGAAAAAGCGGGAGAAGAAAGAGGAGAAGGAAACTGAGATAAAAGGAGGAAGTGAGAACAAAAAGAAAGAAAAAAAGAGAAGAAGAAAAAAGGAAAGAGAGAAATAAAGAGGCGGAGGGAAGAAAAGAAGGAAAGAGAAAAAGCAGAGGGAAGGAAAAGAAAAGGCAGAGAGAATGAGAAGGAGGAAGGGAAAGAGACATGGAGAAAAATGAGAAGGATAGGAAGGGTGACGAGTGAAAATAATTGGCCAATAATTCCGTGCAACTTTTTATCTGTAAAAGAAATAATTTTTTTTATAAAAGGCAATAACTTCAGTCAAAAATGTATTGACCGTTGTGATTCACTATCTTTTATCACTCTCTTTTTCAGACAGTTTCATAATTCTTCGTTCAAAAAAACTTCCTGCCTTTTTCAGTGAAAAACTATTCCACAAAAGTGTCATTTGTTGTCATTTTCCTCAGAAACAAAGCACTATCTAAGAAGTTCTGAAGTGAGCAAATAGTAAACTGGAGAATCAAGGTCTAGGGAATATGGAAAATGTGACAAGATTATTCCTGCGCCAATAATAATTGTGTTTGGAGAAATGCCTACGAGCTGGCGTCATCGTGATGGAAGAGTATCATTGTGATTAATCAATTCTACATTTCGTAGATTGCTATGTCCATTTCTCTAGCTGGCATATCCAAATTAATCGATAAATTTCGGAAGAAGTTTGTAGAATACTTCTATTATACAATACTATGCATACTTCTATACATACTTCTAATCTCGTACAATTTGTATTGCGTTGACTGACATTACACCTTTGAACTATTTTTTATGGGGATATATCAAAGAGAAAGTCATGGCTCAACTATCTATGAAAGAAGATTTAAAATAAAGAATACGTGAAAGAATCTTGCGTTAACGTAATCCCAGAAATGTTGTCTACGACGGTCGTCTGAAAAATTTTGAGCCTAATATAGAAACAAATATTTTTTCGATTAAATTCAGTTTTATTTTTCAACATAATCTCCTTTTAAATCAATACACTTTTCCCAGCGATGCTTCACTCTCATTCAGTTGGCGTCTTGCTCTGCAACATAGGCATCTACGGATGCGACCTCCTCGTTCGATAAAAATTTCTATTCCCCAAGCCAAACTTTAAGCCTAGGAAAAAACCGCTAGGAAACAGATTTCGTGAATACGGTGGGTGGTCAATCAATTCGAACCGCAATTCGTGAATTTTTGCCATGGCAACCACCGAAGTGTGAGTTATTTTAATGGAAAGTACTTTCTTTTTCTTCAAATGTGGCCGTTTTTTCACAATTTCTGCCTTCAGCTTGTCAATTAATGATACGTACATCCCCGTTATTATTTTATCTTCTTCAAGATAGTCAATGAACACAATTTCATGACTATCCCAAAAAACAGTCGTCATCACTTTCCCAATGAAACCGTTTTCGCCTTTTTCGGAGCAGATTCACTCCTCGCAGTCCATTGTTTTGATTGTTCCTTCGTTTTAGGAGTGAGGTAATGGACCTAAGTTTCATCAACAGTTATATATACAGGATTATTAATCGAAAAACATTCGACTAGTTTCGTTAAATAGCTCCAACAGGGCCTTGAAAATGTTCATTCGAATACATTTTTGATCCACAGTGAGCAAGCGCGGCACCCAACGCGCGGTCAGCTTACGCATGCTTAATTCTTCAATATATGACAAACATGTTCTTTCGATATGCCTACAGCCTTTGCTATCTCTCTAACTTTGATTCGACGGTCGTCCAGTACCATTTGGTGAACTTTTTCGATGTTATCGCTAATGATCGCGGTTATTGGCCGTCCCAAACGCTCATCATCAGCTAAGCTAGTACGACCATGTTTAAATTTAGCTGCCCATCTTTTCACGGTAGCAAATGATGGAGCAGAGTCCCCGTAAACAGTATCTAACTCAGCTCTAATTTGCGTAGGCGTATTACTTTTCAAATGTAAGAATTTAATCACGCATAATATTAGATTTGTTCCATTTTTACAAAAACACTGACATTGACTGGCACGAATAATTATCAAATAATAACTGAACGTCCAAAATGATTACAATTTTCACAGGTATCTTTCAAAGCATGTACGATTGTAATACCAGAATGGTTTTGATAAGTAATGCCATCTTCATGAGGTTCAAAACTTTTTAGACGATCCTCGTAAAGTTAAGCAAAATTTTGTAGAAAGAATTAATAAGTGTTTAATTGTGAGTAGTCAACAGTTTAATAAAATTTAATAAAATAAACAGTTTAAATATTTAATAAAGTAAAAAACAAAAAAAATTTATGAAGTTTTTTATTTAATTTATGGTTTTACCATTAGTTTAAATATTCTCCATTTTAAAGTTTTAATGTTTATAATTTTTGAGAAGTATTTTTGAAAGAAATATTTCAGATAAAATTTACTTGTTTTTCCCGTAGAATCCAAATATGTGACAATTTATAGGAGGTTTCACTTAAAGTTATGAAGTTATTTCTCTCCTCCTTCTAAGAAGAAATAGAGCTAATTTTTATTTACATAGTTAGAAAGTTTCCTCGAATATATGAAATTTTCTAATGAATAATCTTTTAGTGCAACAAATATTTCTATAGTTATTAACTTGTAACTTTACGTGGACCATCCTATATATAAATTAAATACATAAAGTTATATAAATTATAAAACGCTACAGTTTTATAATTTATATAAACTGCTGCGTTTTAAATCTTTCAAAAGTAACGGTGCGTAGTTGGCGAGCAAGCAATTGTATTGAATGATTGTATGGCAATTGTCATAAGTAATTGTTTTGGATTTATAAATATAAATTCAATAAAAAGAATTATTTGACTTAAGATTTGTCGTTAATGCCCTCTTTATTTTTTAAAACTTGTTATTTAGTTTATTGATATACATTAATTGTTTATTAATATTCTGTTTTAAATGGAAAAGCAAATTAATATTCTTTTATCTTAATCAGCATTTCATATTCAAATTAATGCAATTTACATCCATATATCTCTATAAAAAATATTTTTTTTAACAATAAATGATCAAGAGCATATAAGCGAATACAGTATGTTTGCAAAAAATATAGTGTTTATAATTATTGAAAAATAAATACATACATATATTGGATATCAACCGAGTTACATCTATTATCGACCGAGGACGTGGAAATTGAAATCTATCGCGCTTGAATCGGAGGGCCTAAAGGATGTGTAGCGAGAGATGAGAGAGACAGTTATACAGTGAGAGCATAAGGCAGAGACAGTTATACAGTGAGAGCATTGAGACATGCTGAGTAAAAAGGCGAAGCAATTCTTGTCCTCATCCCCAGCGATCCCTAACATATTGGCGCGATAGGACGAACCAAATAGTAGAAAAAAAAATAGTAGAAAACATTATAATATGAAATGGATACAGCGCAGCAACTCAAGCAGTAACGAACGCAGTCACGAGTTAACGGACGCAATCACGAATCTGTTGCAGTTACAGGTCCAACAAAGAAATACAGAAACAATGGCGGAAGTAAAGCAGGTTCTGTCGGAAACGGAAATTTTTCAGTTAAATTCTCGCATTGAGAAATACACGTACAAGACAGTGGAGGGAACAAAATCATTCCACAAGTGCTTAAAAAGACACGAATATTAACCAAGAAAGCAGAGAAACTTCTAAAAGAAATGAAAATACGATTAATTATTGGGAAGCTGGAACAAATAGAGTTCAATCGATTTTCGAATCATGTACCGAGGGATCTGGCTAAATGAGGCAGATCGAGGTAATCGAGAAATTAAAAAAACTGTACGATGACGAGAAACCAATACGCGACGTCAAATAGAATTCTAAATTTTCGGTACGACAAGAATCTACTAATTCACGAACATATCGATCGTATAAAGCAGCACAGAATTTGATCGAGCTAGCTTAACGGATATTAGGATTCTGTTACTATTGCAATCACTCTGTTACTCTAGCGATAATGAAAATCTAAAAAGGAGCTTGCGAACGATAGAAAGAAACGCTAACATTAATCGATGTCGCAAACGAACTCAAGGCACACTTGTGCAGTAGCTTAAAAACTCTCGAAGATCCAACAAATACAGTAGACCTCGTAAACGCGATTTACACGAAATCTCAACAACTTAGTCAGAAACATGCAAAAGACAGCGTAAATTTTTCTGCACATAAACATACAGTAAGATGTAACGACTGTGGAAATGCACATCTTCGTACAGAAATGTTCCTATCTAGACCGTATTCGTATCTGCAACAAATGTAAAAAGAAAGGGTACTTAGCAAAGGTTTGCCGGTCCGTGCCCAAATGGAAACCTAACCTACAAAATAATCTTTTGGCTATTAAAACACTTTCTAACATACAGAGAAAAAGACGCATTTACGTGCAGGTCATAAACGTCAATAAACGGCAATCCAGTGACTTCAACATGACACAGGATCAGATATCACAATAATTGGGAAGCAGCAATGTAATAACCTAGGAAAACTCAAATTATGTAAGAGTGAGACTGTTCAACACGCAGGCAGTAGAGATTTCAGTATGATTGATTATTTCACAGGAACCGTGGAATTCCAAGGCCGCAAGGATAAGGCGGAAATTCATGTCGCTACTCGAAATGAAATTAATCTTTTAGATCTCAACACAATGGATGCATTAAACTTATAGAAGATATTATTGATCCATAGACAATCGGAAGCAGTCAAAGCTACCTACAAAACGAGATGTAGTCAAGGTATTGAAATGTGAGAAGAGTAACGACCACACCAAGCTTTTGGATTACGGAAGACTGAAAGAGAAATTTTCAGAATTATTTTCCGATGATCTAGCACAGTGCAAAAACTTTGAAGCACATCTCAAATTGGCTCAGGATGCGAAACCTGTGCCATGTAGACCCGTGCCCTATGCAATACTCCAACCGTTAAAAGAGGAAATTGATCAATTAGTAGCAGCTGATGTCCTTGAACCAAGAGAGTTAACAGATTGGTCAACGCCAATTGTGATCGTAAAAAAACCAAATAGTGGAATTAGATTATGTGCGGACTATTCAACAGGACTAAACAAGGCTCTAATCGATAATAATCTTTGCCAAATGTGAAAAACGTATTTTCTATACTAAACGGAAACCGTTTCTTCAGCCAATTGGATTTGAAGAATGCGTACCTCCAAATTGCAGTAGCGGAAGAAGATCGAAACGGTGACGATCATTACGATACCCAAGGGATTTCGACATAAACGCTTATCATTTGAAATCAAAACAGCGCTAGCAATTTTTCAGTAAATAATGGACCAGACTTTAGCGGGCATTAACGGAAGCCTGGCGTACCTAGATGACATCCTAGTGGCGGGAGGAACGTGCGAGGAACATGATCAATAGCTAGAGGAGACTCTTAGACGTCTACAAACAGGAGGATTTCGTTTAAATCTGTCAAAATGCTTTAGAAGAAGCGAAATCAAGTTCTTAGGTCATTGTGAATAACGAAGGAATCCGAATAAATAGTGAACACACCAAAGCAATCGTTAAAATGCCTGCACCTCAAAATGTAGTTGAAGTAAAAAGTCTACTTGATATGGTAAGTTTGTATCACACTTACATAACCTTAAAGAATCTTTAGAAGAATTTTAAAAGAACTAGGAAGAACACTCTCTGGAATTGGGAGCACAGACAAAAACTAAAGCTATACAGAAAATTAAAAAGATCATGCTGAGTCTAATGTTATTAGAACATTACGTTCCAAAAAAACTTTTATTGTTGCAGCAGACGCTAGTGCAACGAGCATCGGAGGAGTACTATTACAGAAAGACAGCAAAGGCCAAGAAAAAGCAATATATCACATGACTCAAAGCTTAACTGACACGCAAAGGAATTACTCGCAGTTGGAAAAGGGCTTTAGTATTGGTAACAGCAGTAGAAAAATTTTATAAGTTTATCTGGGGTCGCAAATTCATACTTCGAACAGATCACAAACCACTTTTGGCTCTGTTACGCACAGACAACAGTAAGGGATTCCAACCGATGACAGCGGCCTGATTTAAACGATGAGCAATTTGACTGTTAGGATATGATTTTGAAATTGAATACGTATGTACTAAGGATTTCGGTGAAGCAGATGTATTATTGCGATTAATAAATAAATTTCGTGAGGACAACGCTGAAAAATTAAAAGTTGCTTGTATTAGGACTACAGAATTAGAAGTGAATCAGCTGAAAGAATTGATTACACAAAAATTCGGTTATAAACTTCGATAGAGATTAAAGAGTGAAACTCAGAACGATTCAGAACTGAAAGCCATCATGGAAGTTTTACAATCGGGAGAAAAAAGATAGAAGAGAAGCATATCTCCTTAAGCTTTAGTAAATGTCACAACAGATTGAGCATTGTAGACGATATGTTAATGTTTAAAGACAGAATTGTTATCCCGAAAACGATGAGAAAGGAAATTTTGAAGACTCTACATCGCGGACACCCGGGTATGCGACGGACAAAATAGTTAATTCGGGAGTTTGTATATTAGCCTGGAATGATGAAGGAAATCGAAGGATATATACAAAGGTGCAATCCTTGTGCACTGACGCAGAAATTACCCATCAAAGCATCGCTCAGTCCGTGGCCCATGGCAAGTCGGCCAGAAGAACGGGTTTACATAGACTATGCGGAGCCGAAAAACAATCTCTACATTTTAATTTTTGTAGATTCATTTTCCAAATTCATCGATGTCGCAATCACACCGATCATTTCAGCCGAACGAATGGCAGAGATTTGCCGAGAAATGTTCTCACATTACGGTCCGCCAGAAATACTGATAAGCGATAATGGCACACAATTTATCACTAATTGTTTTTCTAATTTGTGTAGGGAAATAAATAACGCACCTATTTTCTCCTGTTGGACATCCCCAATTGAACGGACGAGCCGAGCGGACTCGGTAAAACGAGCGATTAAGAGAGGCGGAGCACGCTGGCGAACGCAGTTGCACTTTTTATATAGTCATCGATACATATTAAACAATCCAGAAGGGAAATCACCCGCAGAGCTGTTCTTGGGAAGGTCACCACTGACCGCATTATTGCCAACGAATACAGAACCCATATCATTAACAAAGGTAAACAAAGAGAAGATGGAGCAACAATTCAATCGCCATCATGGAGCACGTAAAAGAAGTTTAAAAATAGGCGACAATGTGACATAAATCTCAAAGGAGATAATGCGAGCTAGGTACATTAAACCGTTGGATCTCAAAGAACATCGTAAAGGTATAAATCTCGAATGGTCAGATGGTGCGAAAATACATAAACCATGTATAGAAAGGAGGGAACGAACTACTGGCAAAAGAGGGTGACTAACTACATATTATCACTGAAAAATTCACCATTACGGAAGAGTCAACCAGAAAGAGAGTCAAGGAATGAGGGTAACCGAAGAGAATGCAGTGGAAGCAGAAAATACCAATCCAATAGGGGCAGGATAATAATTCAACACTAGCCTGATAATTCATTAGATAATTCAAAATTAGAGACAATAATTCAAGAACTAGCCCGTACTACACAAACCCACGAAACACCACGACGATCATGCCGTGAACGGGCTCAACCCCGACATTTAAATCTCGATTCTAATGCCAAAACCCTATTCGTATTTATAATGTAAAAGGGGGAGATGTTGGGTATCAATTGGGTTACATCTATTATCGACCGAGGGCACGGAAATCGAGATTGATCGCACTCGAATCGGACAGAGGGTCTAGAAGGTGTGTAGCGAGAAATGAGAGAGACAGTTGTACAGTGAGAGCATAATAATAAAGTTGAGACATGTTGAGTAAAAAGGCGAAGCAATTCTGGTCCTCGTTCCCAGCGATCTCCAACACATAGCTAATAAAACATACGTCGTTCCGACCTTATATTAGGTCATTCTCAGTGTGATAAAAATTGAAATTAATCGAAAACAAGAATTGAATAAACAAAATGATCTTAACAATACACGTCAATATATAAGGAAATTTCACGGATTAGATATATTCCGTTGGTAAAAATTGTAAAAAATTAAAAATCATAGTTACAAATTAAAATTGCGTGCGGACATAAATTACACATTATTTGGCGCAGTCATCGATAAAATAAGAGTCGGGAAACCAAAATTCTGCTTCGTGATACAGTAAATTGACGCTAAAGTAGATATTGCGTCAAAAACCCTGTGCAACAGCATCATGACATATCTTTAAACAAAGGATACTATATTGTAATACAATGCGAAGTCACAATTAAGAATTGATTGTTGGCCCTGAATAATCAAATAAACAATAATGACTAGTAAACGTTGACCAACATCAAGAAAATAATTGAAAAAGAATGGTAATAACATATAAAAAATAAGAAAAGATGTGATAATAAAGATGACCAAAATTGTGAAAAATAATTACATTACCTTGGAGATCGCCAAGTTATAAGTTAAAAAAGTCGGAAAAGACAATATAATATCGTCAAATTATATATCAGTTACGGAACTCTACAAAAAAATAAGACTCGACCTTGCACAAAATAAAAACTATTAAGTAACATGATTAAGAAGTAATGTAATGTTAAAGTGGGGAGGGGAGGAGAAGTTTTACTTCTATCAAAAATCCACAAATCAGGTTTTCCGTTATGAATAAATAATAGTCTCCTCTATAAATAATCTTTTATATCCTTTAGCTTCCTTTTTGCATTCCATCATCTTCTAAAGTATGATGAATTCAGCAAGTAGATTTGTCATTTGCATATCTTAAAGAACCGCTAGCGAATCGTCAGGCTAGTTGCACACAGGACGCGGCAAAGCGGCAATGCGGCAACGCGGTAAACGTAGCTGATCACCGTTTTATTTTCTGATATAAAACTTCGTACATATCAGAAAATAAGACGGTGATTGGCTACCGCGTTTGCCGCTTTGCTGCGTCCTGTGTGCAACCAACCTCAGGCGACAACCGAATTCTATAATTCAAAGGTCATTCTAAATTCAAACGAGGACGACTGTTGAAAGTAAGGTCAGCTCCAAAATACTTCACAATTCGAGAACAATCTTGAGAAGCTCATCAAGGTTCGGATTTAAATCGGACGAATTCATTCAGTCGACGCATCGTAGCAGGAAAGTACCTAGTCATTGCATCACTAATAATTTATAATTCGCAATGGCTCGAGAAGCACAGACGCAAACTGCACAAGCGCAAGCTGCACAGATTGTTATATTAAAGAAAAAACGCACTATGATAAAATCAACATGCACATGTATGAAGAATTACGTTGATTCGATGACGGAGCTATCGGATGAAATAATTGCAAGTATAGAAGAACATAAGAAAAAGTTATCACTTTATTGGTTGATTACGATCGAGCGCAGTCTGAGTTGAAGACGCTTTGTGACGGAGAAATAGATGATCGTATTTCATTTAAAGAAATGTATTTTAGTTTAACAGCCAAATTAAGGCATAGTTTGCAATGCGTCTCCGGTTAATACAACGTCAACTATGTCGTCTATCTTTTCTGTGGCTGGAGCGATTCCAATTGTCATATACATTTGCCTAAATTGAATTTGCTAAGATTTTTGAGAAAATTTCCTTTTTTTTCCTTTTTTTGATATGTTCAACGCGGTAATAAACGATAATCATAATTTAACTAATATTCAAAAGTTTCAATATTTAAAATCGTCCATCACAGGCGATGCTTCTGACGTGATTCAGTCGTTAGAATTATCAAATCAAAATTATGAAATAGCATGGACTTTGTTACAGTGGTACGATAATAAGCGCATAATTGTACAGACGCATTTGCGAGCCTTGTTCGAATGTTTTGCAAGAAAACGCGAGTGAGTTGCGTCGAATCGCGGACGGAGCGATAAAGTATATGCGCGTATTAAAAGCTTTACAACGTCCTACTGATACATTGGACGATATAATCATTTATTTGCTCGTATCGAAACTAGACACCGTGACATCGCGAGAGTGATAAAATTCTCCAACAGACAGAGTATTGCCTACGTTTACTCAATTGTTAGATTTTTTAATCATTGATGCCAAACATTGGAGGCAACCGAGGACTTTCGCGGCGCACCAATGGATACGCTAAAAGAATTTTCGTGTACATGCGGTTCGTATTCTATCGATAAACAAATTTGTGAGGCACATTTTATTAATAACGTAGCACGAAATTCAGATGGACGAATCATAGTAAGGCTTCCTATTAGAGAAGATAAATTGAGTATGCTCAGCGATTCACGCAGCATAGCTTTACGTTGTTTTTATAATGTAGAAAAAAGATTGATTCGCGATTCAAGTTTAAAATTATAATACAATCAATTTATGCTTACCAATAAATCTATCGCTTGGTCATATGACGTTATTAAATTCTGAGAGCAAGAATAACGAAGAATTACCTGCATTACCTTTTATCCTCAATGGAACATACGCAATTACAACACATTCTTTGACGAAACAATCCATCTTGATATCCAGACATATGAACTATCCACGGTTATTTATGCATCTACACTTAAGTAAATTGGCTGAGTTATATGAAAGGGAGTATCCTATTGGTGCCAGGCATCGCGATTTTTATGTTGATGACATCCTGACAGGTGCAGATACATTAGATATGATAATAAAAATACGCAACAAAATCATCAATTTTTAAGTCAGGATTCATTTCAATTGAGCAAATGGTCAGCAAATAATATTAATATTAGGTGTACAAAAAAGTTCTAAGCTTTAGATTTCATACAACCGAAATAACAATTTAAATTTTATATATCTTCCCGTCGTTTTGCGGTTTTAAAGCGTTGACATTTGGCCTTCTAAAATGCCATACGGTTTGACATTTGATGCACATAACCTCAAAAATCAGTAGTGTTCACGATGACAATACAACAAAAGAGCATATTCGATTTTCCATCCACTTCGCGTTTCATCTGAAGAAAAATGCTGCTGAAGCCACTGTAATGATTTGTGCTGCATATGGAGAGAACGCTGTAAGTCATACTACATGTAAAAGATGGTATCAAAAATTTCGCCAAGGAGATTTCAGTCTCGAAGATGAACTGCGTACTGGACGCCCTCAAAAGATTGAAACAGACGAATTGCAAGCACTGCTGGATATAAACTCTGCGTAAACTGAAAAGGAGCTTGCAGAACAGCTTGGCGTTACACAGCAAACCATTTTCGTACGTTTACATACGATGGGAAAGGTTCAGAAGGAAGGCAGATGGGTTCCGCATAAATTGTCCGAAAACAACAAAAATCGTCGGCGTGACACTGCACTCACTTTGCTTTCAAAGTTCCGGAAAAAAAATTTTCTGCACAAAATCATTACAGGCGATGAAAAGTGGATTCTTTATGATAACCCTAAACGTAGAAAATCATGGGTTGACCCTGGTCAACCTTCGATATCGACGCCAAAGCCCAATATCCATGCCAAGAAGATTTTGCTCTGTATCTGGTGGGATTAGAAAGATGTGTTGTATTGTAACGATGTCTCGTTACAATCAGGTGAAATCACGGCAGACCGCTACCAACAACAATTGACCAATTTGAGCGATGCATTAGAAGAAAAGAAGCCATTTACTGGCCAAGGACGTCGTAAAGTGATCTTGCTTCATGATAATGCTCGACCACATGTTGCGAAAGCGACTCAGGACCATATCTTTGCGTTAGGCTGGGAACTCCTCCCGCACACGGCGTATAGTCCAGACATGGCGCCTTCCGATTACTACCTATTCCGGTCGCTGCAGCATCATTTGGCTGATTTGGCACACATTTCGTGAGATTTGAAGAGATACGAAAATGCATTGATGACTTTATCGCTTCGAAGCCGGTGAGCTTCTATCGTCAAGGAATTCGCAAGCTACCCGAAAGATGGCAAAAGATCGTTGATGAAACGACGAATCTTTCGCTGATTAATATTTTTTTGTTTGTTTTTGAATAAAGATTAAATTTTACAAAAAAAGAGCTCAGAACTTTTTTGTACATCTAATATATTAAATCATGTGCACGAACACATAAGAACACGGGCTTAGTAAAAATCGATAATGACGCTACTTCACGAATTCTCGGTGTTCTTTGGAATCCATCTACCGATACCTTCAATTTTATTATTGAATTAGAACTATCTACGGTTCGAACTATTAAACATACGATTTTATCACACATTGCAAAATTATTCGATCCAATGGGCTTGCTGAAGCCAGTAATTATTACTCTAAAATTATTAATGCAAGAAATTTGGCAGCTAATAATTCACTGGGATGAATCAGTTCCGTTGAACATTTAAAATGATCTATATTAAGAAGTCAGTTGTATGATTTAAACAATTTAATCATACCACGTTGCGTCAAGTCTTATAGCGACTTCAAGGATATTCAAGTGCATAGATTTTGTGATGCCAGTCAAGTGTTTATGGTGCGTGTATTTATATTCGATATAGAGTCGCAGATGAAGGATTTCATAGCAATTTATTATGTTCAAAAAGTAGAGTCGCACCATTAAAAACTATTTCTCTTCCTTGGAACTTTGTGTGGCATTATTGTTAACACAATTGCTCGGAAAAGTAAATTTATCTTTTGAATTAACGGCGAATGAAACTGTGTTGTGATTAGAGTCTACCATTGTGTTGACATGGATTTCATCATGTTTAAGGAAATGGGCTATTTTCGAATTGCGAATCGCATTGGCAAAATACAAAAATTGACGAATGGCGCAGTTTGGCATCAAGTTTCGTCAGCTGAGAATCCGACAGATTTGTTGTCTTGTGATATAAGTCCACGTGAGTTAATTGATTCTTCGTTGTGGTGGCATGGACCGAATTTTTTAAAAACAAAGAATATTTGCCAAACACATGGCTACTTCGGTCAGAACTTGCCCTACCAGAATTACGAAAGATAATCATGACTGCTACATGTAATTCCAGAACTACTTTATAAATTTTCAAATTTAAGTAGAATCTGTTGAATCTTGGCTTATTTAAGATTTCGTAAGTCATTGACGAAATCAGATTTCTTTGTGTCACATGGAGAGATTACGGAGGCATTGACCATTTTACGCCGAACAATGCAAAAGGAAATATTTCCTAATGAGTATAAGCCTTTGGAAAGGGGAAGCGCTTTTACTTCTTCAAGTTTGCTCATTTCATTGTTGCCGTTTATGGACTGTGGTTTAGTTCGTGTTGGGGGGAGATTGAAACATTCTCGGTTGTTATATGATGCACGGCATCCAATTCTACTTCCAAAAAATCATAGACTCACACAGTTGATTATAGAAAGAGAACCCTGAACGCAGGATTGCAGGATACCATAGCCACAGTTAGGCAGAATTTTCGGCCTCTGTTCAATCACTCGAAGGATTATTCAAAATTGTATCATTTGTTTTAAACATAACATCAGAAACCGGTAACATCAAAAGCAGAAATGAGAGTTTTGCCGTCTCCGAGAGTAACACCATCACGTCCATTTTCATATTATGGTGTGGACTGTTACGTCCGAGCTTCGAAAGAAGAGAAATTAGATCAAGAGAAAGAACTCGGGTAGACGTAAGGAACTACTTTCTATTTTCTCAGGTCGTTGAGATGTTGAACGCACCTTTTACACAGGGATCAACGTCGCTATAACACCTTACGCTAGAGAGGTCGGTGATCCGCTTTTGGTCAGAGAACCGAATCTTTTTAACCTGGGATAAGACCTCGTGCGATCTTCGAGGCTGGGAATTGACGAGGTTTAAATAATTTAAACGTAACTCAATTTAACAACAATTTAATAAGTAAAAGAAAGAAAAGAAATACATAAACGGAGCTTGAGTTTACATTCACATCAATAACAATACTAATTATTCAAGATTAAGAAAACAGAATGACATGGATCTAAATTACAAAAGCGGTACAAAGGCGTAGATGCTATTAAATACGTGAAAATTTTACGATACATAATCGTGACTTCGCGATTTACAAGATTTCTATTCGAGATGAGATAAGAATTTCGTTATGATATTAACATCGATAGGGCGAACATATCGATAGGATCGGGCGCAAGATGTGGCAGAGAATTAGGATGCGCTCTGGAGAAGCATTTAGCGGGTACAAGATAAGGAAGAGGGTCATGAGAAATGTACATAGGGAAATGTACATAGCGTGATGGGATTGGCGTTTAGAGATTTCCTCCCAAAATTTGGGTGTAGGTTTAAACCGGCATTTTACGTAAAAGAGTCCCGGAGGTACGGGGGATTGAGGGAATTGTCGAACAAGGTTGTAGAATTTTTCCAAATCAAAATTTTTTGAAGTACACTGCACTCGAATTCTGCCGCGGAGCGGAGAGCGGTGGTAGTCTTCTAACGTTAGGGTTGCGAGCTTAAGTTCCACCTCAATTAGGTGTTCCGTAAGCTGGACGGCGCGTTCATTTTCGTGACGAGCTTATTTTGCTTCTCCCGAAGATGTCTTAACTCCCGTTTGTTCGGTTCTTTGCGGTGTTGGCAGATATTATCGTTTGGTCCACTATCAAAATCTAAAATAGAATTAGAGAGAGGGTTTTCAACGAGGTAAAAATATTAAGGAGTCGGGCAAGGCAGCTTCACCGAATTAATCGGCGGCTTGCCAATTTTAATGGAGCAGTAGTTGGAATTAGGAAATGAATTTTCACCGAAAATATCAACGGCATGCGAATCTTATGGATTCGCAGCTGGAGTGTGAGGATGATTTAAGAAAGGAAAAAAGTTAGAAAATGCGAACCAAACGGGAAAGAACCAAACGCGGAAAGAAAATGATTACGACGAAACTTACTTTTGTTGTTGCGGGGCACAAGTCGTAGGCTGTGAAACTGTTGGTTGGCGGGATCCCTTGCTGGAGATTCACAACGAGATTTTTAGATCGCGCACAGACTCTAATACTGTTAAAAAGAGGTTTCGTCGACTGCTCCAGATGATGCTCTCCTCGGGAAGGTAAGAAAAAGAAGAGAAAGATCTGCTCTAAATCGAGGTTTATGTAGGGTTCTGGAAGAGTGAGAAAGATCTGAGGGCGTGATGGATCTCTATGTTAATTTTTAAATGATAGTTCGAAAAAATCATGAGTTCGGAAAAATCACGTGTAGGGAAGTGTAGGGTATAGGGAAGTGTAGGGGAGTGTAGAGAAAGGAGGGGAGCGGCATTCAGTGGATCGTGATTGTTTTTATGTTTCCGGTTTTCCCGGCGAATGACGAAATTATTTAGTTTATGAAAATTTCATCCATCGTTCCACATCCTTAATTATCTATTGGTATATTCACCAACGGCTGCTTTCTCCTGATTGGCGTTTTCTTAGTCTCCCCTCCAGTTTCGGCCTTGAACGATCTCGATGCGTTTCTCATGCGTCAGGAATTTCGATTTTGTTAGTATTTCCAATTTTATTAATGAATGCTATAAATCCTAAATCTATGGGTGCTATAAATCTTTTGGCGCTGGCGAGACTGTTGTCCACAAAAAATTGTTGTTTCCAAACGATTTGATGACAGGACGTGTCTCGAGAGGAATTCTGTGCATTTTTTCAGAGTCTTGCGTTTTCGGTAATAAAAAAGAAAGTTTTTCTAGATCGTTTGAAGCATTTTTGTTTGTCGATTAGCAACCGTTATCTTTCTCCGAAAGAGAAGAATTCGTGAAGTTCAGACATAACAGGACTATGCAGGTCCCGTCACGAGAGTAAGCGACGTAACTCGCGTAATCACAAGGCATACATATGTATATTTATATGTTTGGCAACCAAGGGGATATATATTGAATTAGTCAGCGATTTAACGGCTGAGTCATTTCTAGCATCATTAAAATGTTTCATATCACGCGGGAGAATGCCGATCTCCATATACTCAGACAATGAAACTACGTTCATTGGTGCATCGCGTCAATTAGCAAAATTCTACAATGACTTTCTTAAAACAAAACAAACCCAAGAAAGAATAAAATAATTTTTACGCGATAATTTTTAAAAATATCTTGGCAGTTCATTCCTCCTAATGTTCCACATTTCGGTGGATTTTGAGACCGCGATTAAATCAGTGAAGAAGCACTTGCATCGAGTCGTCAGTAATGCACATCTTACATTTGAAGAATTACAGATAGTATTGTGCGAAGGCCGTACTTAATTCTTGACCGTTAACTATGTTAAGCTCAGATCCGAATGACTTACGCTATATTACTCCCGGTCATTTTTTAATTGGTGATGAACTGAAGTTTTTTATGCCATGATTTAGCAGACATCAACGAGACTCGCCTAATCTGTTGGCAACGAGTGGAGCAACTCCGACAACATTTCTGGAATCGTTGGAGCTTGGAATACCTCAATCAATTGCAACAACGGCAAAAATGGAAGGTCAATAAAGATGACCGACTAAAAACTGGACAAATCGTGTTGATTAAACAACAAGGACTCTCACCATTTTAATGGGTCATTGGCCGAGTTGAAAATATCCATCCAGGAGAAGATAGAGTTGAAGATCTGCGTTTATAAAAACTACCAAGAGCTTAATTTTTCGCTCATTATCAAAAAGGCAGAATCCGTTAGTCGAGTAGTCGCCAAGACAAGTCAAAGAATAATTATCGCCGATCTCTCTGTAGTTTAGCGAATCGGTTAAATTGTCGCCGCGAAGGGCTAAGGAATCAAACCCGCCAATCTCTCTGTATATTTGACCAAGGAATAAATTAATTTTCAAAGAAGTCTTCTAAGTCTAGTTAATTCGCAAGAGATACAAAATAAAATACAAAACAATTCCACGTATGTCTAGCGACGGCGAACGCGTGTCTCACTGAGCGGTCCTATCTCACCGCGCGCGCGCGCGCGCGTGTGTGTGTGTGTGTGTGTGTGTGTGTGTGTGTGTGTGTGTGTGTGTGCGTGCATGTGTGCGTGTGTATACAAGGTGCTCTTGTATATTGACTCATTTTTTTAAATATTAATATAATTTCGCATATAACGATAAGGAAATCACTTTTAAGCTGTCTTGCTTGTCTGTGATAATTTAATTTCAATTCATCAAATACACAAGAATTAATATTAAGTCATACATCGAATTGTCAAAACTGTTAAATGAAGTATGTCATGAGCAGGCACTCCTCACTACCATATGATATAACATACTTGAGTACATGAAATCTAGCTGCTATAATCTGAGTGCACAAATTTAGCTGCTCTTTATTCGTTTATAATTTGAAAAGTATTATAATCTCGACATTTTCGTATTAGGATTTTCGTCTTATATTTTTCCAAGAATCCGATCGAAAAGGTCCTCTGGTAATTCTGGAACATCCTGTATACTCTTCCCCCCCCCCCCCCACACACACACACACACACACACACAAAATCATAAATATATATATATATATATATATACACGCGCGCGCGCTTTATGATCTGCAGAAGTATGCATTTTTAAGGAAAATGACTTGAATAAGAGTTGTATGAAGGATTATCTTTTGGTAGCCTTAAACTTGACCTTGAACTTGAGGTCGATTTGGATATAGATTCAGTCACTTAAGACAAGATTCACAGACCTGGCCAGTATATCACCAAAATAACTCATATTAAATATTCAAATTGTTGTCCTTGAATTGTCTGGCAATGCGCTAATCTGTTATAAAAACATGAAACGGCATTTCTGTAAATTTGTTGTGGCATAAGATTATCTTATGAACTTTCCTTTGTCGCAAATCATCTAAATCTTGAGGTTTGGTGATGTAAATCTTACTTTTCAAATATTCCTGTTATGGGGGAAATCCGACTCATTCGGAAATTATTCACAAGATTAGATTTAATGATTCCAACTAAAAAAGAGGCTAATTACGGCTATTGATGCGAGTAAGATTACTAAATTTTTTATTTACGGAGAAAGAATTGCATGCCGAAATTACTCTTCAGGCGAAAAATGGAAATTCGATAGAATTGCTGCAAGAGTAAGGAAATTGCATTACACAATTCATTTAGATGAAAATCTTACATGGACCAGATATAAACCAAATATGTTCAATAGAAGAAAGTATTCTTTTTCTAAACAATGATAGGATTGATACGTCAACAAAGTACCTCCGAAGAAGTTCACGTAGAACAAGAAGAATCGCAACATTTTACTTCTAATCAAATCGAGATGACTGTGACGCGACCAATTCAACGGTGGATCTCAATCAGGAAAAAGAAGCATCCAGACTACTACATACCGAAATAAGAATTTTCTTTTATAAGAAGAGAGGGTGTTAGATACGGTCGAATTACACACCTAATTGAATAAAAATTAGATAGATAGGTGACATTAGGCAAGTATTAGGCAGGTGCGTGCGATTTGCGCGACTGAGTGACAATCGAATTCGTTTCGTCATAGCGATCGGCAGCAGTTATTCTTCCAAAATATTCCAAGATTATTATTTGTTCTTTTTATAATTAATAAACATTTTGTAAGCGTGCTACATTCGCTATCTTTCTTTGTTTCAATCGCAATTTTATTTGCCGTAAACAGGAAGTGTATCGATAAGTTCTAATTGAAACGCATCAACTATGTCCGCAATTTGATTTGACGATTTTAGCGGTCGTCTTAATAAGCAATCTGCATTTGCATGATTTTCGGATTTGCAGTATTGAATAATCGGTAATTAAACCCTTGTAGAAAGATGGCATAATGTTGCATACGCATAGCTGTGTATATAGGTAAATCCTTCTTCGTGAAAAAATTTGTATTAAAGGACGATGGTCTGTTATCAACGTAAATTTATTTCCATATAAAAATTGGAAAAATTTTTTTATACCGAAAATTATTGCATATACTTCTTTATCAATTTGAGAATATTTTAATTGAACATTCGATAAAGTTTGAGATGCGAATTGAATGACCCTTTTTCCATCAGAGTATGAATGGGATAAAACTGCACCGACTCCATATGATCTTACATCGGTAAAATTAGTTAAAATTAATGGAAGTTTCGAATCGAAATGAGCTAGAACTTGCTTATTCGTAAATTTTAGCTTGAAAAGCTGATTCGCAATCTTTTGATTAAATGAAGGGTGTACCCTTACATAACAATTTATTTAAAGGACGCCATATTGAACTGAGGTTTTGTATAAATCGACCGTAGTATTTATCATACCAACAAAAATGCGAACTTCAGATGTATTTTTAGATCTAGGCATTTTACTAATGGCAAGCATCTTTTGTGTATCTTTATGTATGCCTTTTCTATCTATTACGTATCCGCAGTAATATATTTTATCCATGAAAAACGTAGATTTATCTAAATTTATACGAACATTATAACGATGTAACCTATCAAGTACTTCTTCGAGTCTTGCTAAATGTGTAGAATTTGTTTCCCCCATAATGACAATATCGAAGAAAATTGCAACGCCTGCTATTCTTTGAAGAATTTTTTCAATTTCGCGTTGCCAGATTGTGAGACCCGGCGCAATATCGTACATCCTGTTTACTTTATACAGACCCTTGCACGTACTAATAGTTAATAGTTCGTGATCTTCGGGAGCGATTTCTAATTACAGATACGCTTGCTTAAAATCAATTTTTGAAAATTTATTCCCGTTCGCGATTTAGCAAACAGTTCATCGATTGTAGGTAACGAGTGATCGTGAATTTGTAATTGCGGATTTAATGTAACTTGTAACTAATCCCCGCATATACGAATTCTTCCGTCTCGTTTTAGAATAGGTACAATAGCCCATTTAGAAGTTTCGACTTTTTCAATTATTCTGGTATTTTTTATATTATCTAATTCTTGTTCTATTAATGGCAATAATTTAAAAGGAATCGAACGCGCTTTCATAAAAACTGGAATACTACCTGGCTTCAAACTTAACTTGTATATTTTTAATAGACGAAAAATCTGAAGAACGTAACTTCTGGTATTTATTTATTAGTGTTTGCAATTTACTTTGACAATTTTCAGTTAGATTATTCAACTATGTAACACTTGAAAGTAAATCATAATAATTTAATTGTCTGAGCCCCATTCTCGGCCTAATAGCGGTTTCTTATAATTATCAACTAAGTACAAATTTAATTTCTTTATATCAGAATTTAATGCTTATGGAGATGAATCTTGAACTTTTGAGCGTACGTCCGCAATATGTAACCAGAGGTTGTAGGATGAACCAATTCGCCCTGAAACAACTTTTTTACCTCGGACTTATTCATAACGGTAACTGCTGCTCTAGTGTCCACTTCAAATTTTTTCGCTTTGCTGTTAACTTTAAGTATAGTTTCGAATTTTTCTCGAAAACTTGTATGTTCCAGACTGAGATTTCTTCTAATTGATTTGTAGCAATTGAATTTCTAAAACAGATTGAACGCAAATGACCGTGTTTGCCGCAGCCATTATTATTACAGCGAATATTTCGATTCAGAGTACAATGTGTAGCTAGATGTGGCTTCCCACATCTATAAAAATTTATCTATAACATTTATTTATCTATAACATTTTATGAAGTATTATTAGAATTATTTGTATTTTTAGGACGCGACTTATTACTAGGAGTAAATTTATTATCGAATTTTCGAGTTTCGTATTTCGATCGTCTATCTATCAAACTTCCTGGTTTCTTGTTTGCTTTTAAGTAGTCGAAGATGAAGATGTCGCTTTTATTTCTTCCGTTCCTTTTTCATGGATAACTGCTACCTTAACGGTTTTATTAAAATCTGGGTCCTTCTTTAGATGGGCTTGAGCTTTCTTATTTGAAAGACCAAAAACTAGTTGGTTGCGTAACGCTGTCTTTAGATAACCGAATTTGCAATGCTGAGTTTATGGAGGGCAGCGACAAACTGTTGCACCGACTCGCCCTCAAACTGCTTTCTCTGATGGAATTTGTAGTTTTCCGAAATTTCCAAAGGTGCAGGAACGTAAAATTTCTTCAATTTCTGCACCATCTGCAAAATCTTATATGGCTGCACAAAGGGATCGACTGGATCAAGTCGATCGCACAGAACATTAAAAATCACAGACCCAACATAATGTAATTATCGTGTGATCCTTGATACCAAAAATCACAAATGCACCTTGGAAACGCAACCACCTTTTATAGTAACGTTAGTACAAATAGTAACGTTTGGTTCAAATGCTTCAATAGCAAAAGATCCCAGAGCAGGTTTGTCGGCGTTACTTTGCGTTACTTGAGCCATAATTTATTTCAAATTTATAACGTATTCTGTAATCTTGTAGAAAGAATAGAAAGTGTATATACATTCAAGCAGTGTCCTCCAAATTCCTTAATGTATTTTCATGTAACGTTCCATGTAATGTTCCAGGTCGTGCGTGTATTTTTGCACAATGGTTATAACGAAATAAGAGCGAGCGTTTCTTGATCAATTTTGCAATACAAACAGAATTTTTGAAAAATATGCGAATTTCCAATATCTTCGTCGCCAGAAATTTTATTATGTATGGAAGAGATCCGAGAACTTGTGTAGTATGCTTACAAAATGTCTATTAATTATAAAGAACAAATAATAATCTTGGAATATTTTGGAAGAATAACTGCTGCTCGTTATGACGAGACAAATTCGACTGCCACTCAATCGCGCAAATCGCACGTACCTGCCTAATACCTGGCTATTGCCATCTATCTATCTAACTTTTATTCAATTAGGTATGTAAGTAATTCGAATCTCGATCTAACAATCTAACAATTTCCAAAAAAAGTAGTCAAGTGGATTCAAGTCCGGAAATCGAGATAATCACTTAATGTGACCTCTTCGTCCTATCCACTTATCAGGAAAGATCCTATCCAAATATTGATGTACATTAACATCATAATGAAGAGGAGGAGGAGGAACTCCATCTTGCTGGAAATAAATGTCATCCAAATTTCGATCAGCTATTTCTTGTATAGCTAGTATAATTTGTTTCCGAAGCATGACTTCATACATTTGAGTTGTTAAATTGTCTTCTATGAAGAAAAGACTGGTCTACCCCTAAAAATACTAGCCCATATTATAAGTGCTGAGTATGATTTTCTCTCATCCAGAGGAATATCGTTCCAGTAGCTATAGTTATGTCTATTTACATTTCCATTCAAATATAACTTCATCGGAGAAAACAATATTATCAAGAAATAAAGGATCATCAATGATCATTTTCATCATAAGGTCGCAAAACTGCACGCGTCTATCAAAATCCTTAGATAATTCTTGGATCAAATGGAGTTTGTATGGATGCCATCTATTTTTTTTTTTTTGAAGATCTTATGAATAAATGCAGCTCCAATTTCGTTGTTGTGCAACGCGATTTATAGAAGTATGGGGGTCTTCGACAAAAGATTGTAAAATATCCAATGCTTTATTTTCGTTTGTTGCTGTAGCAAGTCTACCAGATTTTGGACAGTTTCTAACATTACTAATTTCCTCAAAACGTTGGATAGTATGCACTACAGTAGTCTTTGAGATTCTGTTATTTTTATTGCAGAAAGTTTCATTAAATAGCCGAATGACTTGTTTATAATCCCTTTGCCGATCACCTCATCCTTTCATCATCAATAAAGACATTCAGAAAGCTCAACCATTTTAAATTAAAAATAAGGAAAAATTTTCAAATAAATGTTCCGAAATAAGTCTTAGTGATCAAGAATTAATCAATCAATAATGAATGAGATTATTAATAAAGACAGGAAAAGTTTTCAGTTGATTGTTCCTTATAGATACATGTAGTTTTTTTCTCAATTGGCATAGAAAATTTTTGAAAATTCTCGAATAGAGATATCTCCAATGTTCCATTGTTTAATGTATATTTTTTCCATTAGGGGTATCAGGGATCCTGGGATATTAGTATTCAATATTTATTAATAATTCCATTCACTAATCGTTTATTAACAATTATAATATTTAATAATCTCATTCTGTGACTGTCACTAATTGACCTTCATTTTGATCTTCAAATGACCCTTAGGAATTACTTTGACCATAACAACGTATCTGAACGTTAAAATTTCCCGTCTTTTTCCAACCCAAGATCAAAAAAGAGGGTTTCCATTTAAACTTCAATGTTGATTTTCATATGACTCTCAAGATCAAGTTCAAGGTCAAGTGTAAGGCTACCAAAAAATAATCCTTCACGACTCCTACAACTTTTATTCCCTTTTAGGGATTATTTTCCCTGAAAGTGCGTACTTTTGGAGATCATAGGGAGGTTCCATTCTTTTCGAATACTCTGTATCTATCTATATATAGGGTATAACAAAAAGTTTAGGACATATTAAAATATTTTGAAAAATATGAGTTTGATTAAAAAATGTTGCAGACAAAAATTATATGATTTCGACGGAACAATAAGAGAATAGATTTAACCTTAAATAATCATTTGAAAGTCATGTAAAGGTCACCTTCAATTTTTTAAATAAAACATCCTATTTCTCATTGCATATTTTTGTAGCTTATCTCTTCAAAATATTATAATAAAGTATTCAGTAAATATTTTCTAAATGATGAGACTTGAATTTGATGTGCAATTTAACATAAAATATAAAATATCTCTTAAACAATTCATTTTGGCGACTGTATCTTAATACTTTTATGCACATAATGAGATAAATCACTTAGTGTAAAGAAAATAGTTGTTTTTCAAAAGAAATACGTTGTTGCATATTGCAAACCTCCATTTTTTTAAATAGCAACTATGTATTTTCTTTACACCAATTGATTCTTATTATTTTGTGCATAAAAGTATTAAAATATAGTTGCCAAAAAATGAATAGTTTATAAAATATTTTATACTTTATGTCAAATTGCATATTAAATTCAAGCCTTATAACTCAACAAAAAGTATTTACTGAATACTTTATTATAACTTTGAAGAGGTAAGCTACAAGAATATGCAATGAGAAATAGGCATATATGTAATACCATTATATGGCTAATGGAGCAGTTTTTCTATAAACGGGAGTAAACCCAACACTGAAGAAGATGGACAGCTATTGACTCTAATGGAAAAAGTGGGAGCAGTGTTCAATAATTGTTAATGCGCAAGCGTGGCAAAATAAACAGATCTTTTTTTTTATTAAAAGAACTTAAGGCTCGATTGCACCAACGTTATATTAAGATTATTATTGTTAATGTAAGCTGATGACTCAAATTTCAGAGACATAAAATGACCCACATTAAAATTTATTTACATTTGTAACTTACTTATGTAAAGATTTTCATTCTTGTTTCTTATTTCTTGTTGAAGATATAACAATATCTCACCATTTTATCTCACTGATTTTATTAAGACAAAATATTATACGAATAAATGATGAGCTTACAAAATTTATTGGCGATTGAATTTATGGTAGGAGAATAACATTAACCAATCCGAGAATCTCTTGACAAAGAGAGCGATACCAATTTGCATGTTGTCTTTTTCTAGTAAGTGAGACATCTCCGCTCCTTAAAGACTCACTCCAGTATACTATAGAGCTCAATGGAGCTTCGCTCCATATAGTAGTATTATATATGGAAACAGGATATTTAATTTAAGAAATTGAAGGTAACTTAAATTGGAGGTGATTTTCAAATGTCTATTCAAGATTAAATCAAGATTAAATGTCTATTCAAGATGACATCATTTTATGGCTCCCTCAAACAATACAACTTTCTTCTGCAACATTTTTTGATAAAACTCATATTTTTAAAAATATTCCAGTATGCCGACCACTTACATGGTGTATGTATGTACACACGCACGCACGCACGCACGCAAATATATATATATATATATATATACCTAATAAAATTATCTTTTAAATAAAATAAAGTAAAAAATAACGCCAAGTTTACACGCCCGTTTTTTTATTTATGTAAAAGAAAGAATTTTATACAAAAATTTCCATCTACAAAAGTCTTTTTAATAATAAATTTCATATTGGTACAAAAGATGTGATATGAAGAACTAGCGCCAACTTCTAATTTAATAAAATAAAAAGAGCTTTACATTGAAATACATTTTATTTTGTAGTTCATTTTTATTTGAAAAATCGTTTCATTGTTTCTACAAAAAACATGATATCAAAAATTGGTATCCTGTTTCGCGGAATAAGAAACAAGTTCGTAGTTTCTTAGGATTATGCTCCTATTATAGAAAATTTGTTAAAGGATTTTCGCAAATTGCAAAACCCCTATTTTCCTTGACAGAGAAACAGTATAGATTTGTTTGGGATGAACATTGTCAGGAGTAATTTGTAAAGCTTAAGCGATATTTGATTTCTTCCCTGTTTTATCCTTTCCAATTGAGACAAGAAAATTCATTTTGGATACTGACGCCTCGAATCATGGCATTAGTGCTGTTTTATCCCAGATTCAAGAAGGAAAGGAGAGAATAATTGCTTATTTTAGTAGGATTTTAAGTAAAGCTGAAAGAAATTATTGTGTAACTCGAAGAGAGTTATCTATAGTTGACTCTTTGAAAAGTTTTCATCATTATTTATATGGATGAGAATTCTTAATAAGAATTGACCATGTTTTTCTCTGTTGGTTGATGTTTTTTAGGAAACTGGAAGGTCAGTTGACCTGCTGGTTGGAACATCTTCAGCAATATAATTTTGAAATTTCTCATCGAGCAGGGAAATGCATGGAAACACTGATGGATTGTCAAGACGCCCCTGTGCGGAAGGTGACTGCAATTATTGCGCTAGAGTGGAAAGAAAAGAGGAGGAAAACAAAGGGGAATATTTAAGAAGGATAGTTTTAGAGGGAAGAGAAAGATTGGCAGTCAGCGCAAAAGATCCTTCAATTGTTGAAATTTTTCGAAGTAAGGAAATAGGTAGACGCCCTCTTCAACATGAGATTATTTCCGGGAATGCTTCTTCGAAAATTTATTGGTCTCAATGGGATTCTTTGGTTATTAAGGAGTTTTTTGTAGGAAATTGGAGTTTCCTGATTTAAAAACTGTTATTCTTCAAATTGTTGTTCCTCATAAAATGATGCAACAGGTTTTGGAAGAGACTCATGATTCTCCTACAGGGAGACATTTTGGAGAAAATAAAACTCTTGAAAAGATTCGGAAGCGTTTCTTTTAGGCAACTTGCAAGCAAGATGTGGAACATTAGATCAGGACCTGCAAAGTTTGTGTAGCTAAAAAAGGTCCTGCTGGAAAGGGAAAATCTATTTTTCAGATTTATAATATAGATGCTCCTTTGAGAAAGTGCAGATGGATGTGTTAGGCCCCTTACCGATTTCTTTTTTCGGAAATAAATATTTATTAGTAGTAGTAGTAGTAGTAGTAGTAGTAGTAGTAGTAGTAGTAGTAGTTACTGATTGTTTTTCAAAATGGGTGGAAGCTTTTCCACTGAAAAATAAGCCTGTACGGTAGCGGAAGTCTTTATAAGTCAAATAGTATCCAGCCATTGGAGATACATACGGATCAAGGAAGGAATTTCGAATCGCGAATGTTTCAGGAGTTATGTCGAATTTTAGGATAAAGAAAACTCGCACTACTCCTCTTCATCCACAATCTAATGGTCAGGTGAAATGACAACATCAGACTTTGTTAAATTATTTATCTAAATTTGTTTCAGAAAATCAGAGAGATTGGGATTGTTGGATCTCTTTAAGATTATTAGCTTATAGATCTTCTAAGCATGAAGTCACAGGTTTTACTCTTGCAGAGTTGAATTTGGATAGAGAAAGATTTAAGATTGCCATTAGATCTTCTTCGTAGTTGTCCTCCTGAAACCGATGATGTTCCCCAAGAAGGAAAATATTCATTTAGATTAAGGGAGAGAATGATTAATATCCATAATGTTGCGAGTCAACGTATGAATTTAAGGTCGCAAAAATGAATTATGATCGGAAGGATAGGCGATTGAATTTTATGCCTGACCAGAAAGTTTGGTTTTATAATCCTCAAAAAATGCGAGGTAGCTCCCAAGTTGCAAAGTAGTTGGGAAGAACCTTGAGGTGATTAGAAAAATGAACGATGTAGTTTATTGCATTCGAAAAACGAAAAGGCATAAAAATAAGATAGTACATTTAGGTAGATTAGCTCCATTTGAGGAAAGGAAAAGAATCGAAACTGATCTGTAAGTGTATAAAAAAATATGTACAGAGATATGTAAAGAGATAAGTTTAAAAAAAAAGTTCTTTAGTAGTAGAAATAGTAGTAGAAACTATAGATACTTTATGTTTGTGTTTCTTGAAGTTGTGTTTCTTGAAATGTGTTTGAAGTTAGTTGGCATCGCTTAAGAGGAAGATCTTCTACTATCTACCCGAACATCCGGCTAAGGAAATCCTTTTTTTAAGAAGTCCGCCTCGCCCTCGGTTTTTTTTGAACCAGTTTTCCGAGTGACTTAGGGCAAATGCCAAGGCGGGGACTTGGGATGTCCGTAAGAACGAAAGGGTCCGGAAGCTTTCCCCCCCCCTTGTCCGAAGATTCAAGAGAGAAGTGCGCAAGACATAAGCACAAGTTAAAAAAGCATCAAGAAGAAAGAAGAGGGAAGTTGACCTCGCAGCGGCACGGAACTTCCGGGAAGGGTGAAGTTTGGGACTGGTTCGGCGCTCGGTAACTCGCAGCAGCAGCTCGGGGTAGAGCAGGAAGCCGACAAATTCCCTGAGAGCTTCACCATGGAAGAAGAAGAAGCCGATTTTTCTGTGAGGGAGTTCTCTGGAACTGTCAGGACGACAATTTCAAAGAGGAGGGGGGTAATGTTACGACCGAGCGGTGTTCCGCTCGACGCTACCCTTATACATTTCCAACTTTAAGATCATTCCTTGCCGACGCACTCGTCAAGTGGTTGTCAAATGGTTGTTTTGACGAGACAGTCATCGGCGCGGCGCGCGAGTTTGAGTTGTGTCGCGACGAATTATTATTATTTAACTGCGTGAAGCTCTTGTTATCGCTCCTGTGCTTAGTGTTTAATAAAGTGTGTTTCCTTTTTAATCGTCTCTTCCTTTCTTTGCGCGAGAGTGACGCGAGCGAACCCGCCGCGAGTGCGACATTTTAAGATTTAAGATTTTAATAAAAATCTAATAATTTAATTTGTTATAAAAATCTAATTCTATTTCTATTTCTATTTCTTTTCTATTTCTATTTCTATTTCTTCAATGTATTATATATTATTACAATATTACTTACAATATTACAATATTACTTACTATTATATGTGACACACGTTATATCTTCTGTTTTATTAATCAATATATACAACTTCACACGAAAAACATTTGTCAAAGACATATCAAATAAAAAAAATGAGCGCTGCAAAAGCTGTCATAGAGACATTCATTAGCGCCTCTTGCAACAGAAAAAGGAGAGTCACGACGATGATCAGGATGTTTCTTAAATTTACCAATTTGAACTTTATGTCACGATTGCATCGCGATATCTCAGATTGTAGAATACGGAGAAAAAAAATAAAAACACTTTTCTTATATAATTTGATACTCAGCTGTCGATTAAGTGTAATTAAAACTTAATCAATACAGTCATTGCTGAGATATGAAAATGTAGACCGAATTCATCCCGGAGTCTCGCGTAAATAGAGTCACGGGCGTCTCGCCGCCGTTCTATTTTTTAATCGATATCAATATATTTAATTATCGAATTTAATTATCGAATTATTATAGAACCACTACGTTGAAAATCTGCTAAAATTAAGTGGCACGTAGTTGATAATATAGTTATTTAAATTTATTTTATATAAAGATTTAGCAACCAAGACTGCTTGCCGAGAAATTGGCTATGTTTCTCGTTGTTGTTTAGTAATTGTATTAATTGTATTAATTGTATTAATAAATGTATACGTAAAATATAAAACATATCTAAAAATGTATTTAGTTTCCAAGATGAATAATATTAACGTTATAACAAAAATATATATTATTATAATGTAAAGAACAATTTTTATAACAACATATTTTAACATGTATGTTGTATACATAATGTATATTATTTCATATATTTTTTGCATAGAAAATGCATTTTGGAATATGTTGCATTATAAAAACGTTAGAAATTAAACGATCTAAATCTTAATTAATTAACTTTTTTTCTACTTACTTTTTACTAAATGTCTGCGAAAAAATGTTTAATCATTATTAATTTTTGAAATAGAAATACATATATATGAGATATTAAAAATTATAATTTTAATAATTCTAATTAACGTTTATTTAAGAAAGTTAATATCAATAAATAAGAAAATTTATATAAAAAAATAAGTAACCAAATATATATTGTTAAACATTATTGCTAAATATATATTGTTAACAAAACTGATAAAAGTAAATTAAAATATTAGTATAAATAAAATTAAACTAATTAAATAGAGCATTATAAAAGAGAACATTTGTAGAAAATTTATTTTGATATACAATATAATATAATAAATAATAATTGATATACAATATAATAAATAATATTTATAACATTTTACGCATTTTATTATAATTATATTTATTATTACATATATTATTAAATAATTATTAAATAATTATTACATCTATAATTTTTTATTGATTTAGTACTTTTTAATCAAATTTTTAGTAAAACTTAATTTATCTAATTTATATTTATGTATGTGTGTGTGTAATATTATTTAGAAGAATTTCGAATATTCATTAACATTCATTATAATAAAGAATTATTTTGAGCAGAATATTATTATTTTTTACGATTGTCTACTTAATTGTTCTGACTAAATTTAAAAAATATCTTTCTTTATACAACTTTCTATCACATATGTTTCAGTACACTTGATCGATCACATTGCTAACGAGCGTTTCAATGGTAAAATAAAAGCTATAAGGTCTTGTGATGTATAAACTATATTCTTGTTAATCACGAAACATGAACTGCCAATATTTTTTATGCAGGAAAAAAAGAAGATAAAATGTAACTAAAAAATCATTGGTTATCATAAAGTCTTGTCAGTTGTTTAATTTTCCATCAACGAATTCTATTAATCCTTATCGCACGATTTCGTTCGGTAACAAAAATCAATGTACAATCGTTGAATCAAGAAAGAAATACATTTTACGCACATTATACAATATTATGAAAAATGATTGCAATGGTCATTAGAGCGATCTTAAAATTTCGAGATAAGTACAGAGAGAATCTAATTTTTATTATTTATTACAGATATTTTTAAAATGTTTACTAAAAACTTTTAAAATACATAAAATTAATTAATTTTGTTAAAAAGTTTAATCTTTAAAATTAAAATTTTTTTAAGATTAAATAATAAAATTACGAATTAAAATAAAGATCTAATAAATAAAGATAGTGATATTTTACAGTGCATATAATTTTTTGTAGCTAAAATATACATGTATGTATAAAATGTATAACCTTTGGAGTTAATCGTCCATTAGAAGTACAGTTATATAATTGCGGCACGCAAGGATAAATTAAATTATGCGGGAAACTGGATATATTAATTCATATAACCAATATCCTATCATGAAATAATATAATTTATAAAAATTTATATTTTTTTAGTTTTGTGTATAAAAATTATTAATTGTATTTCTTAGAACGCATTAAATTTTTAATTTTTAAACTATTTTCTTCAAGATTAATTTTTTTTTAATTAAAACACAGTTTTATTATATATTTGTAACTTATTATACATATATCATAAAAATAAAAAAAAAATTTATAAGGAATTTTTTTGATAAATTTTTAATAACTTTTTATTTTCATTATTTAAATTGTTTTCGTATTATTTATTTATTTATTTTGTATTACTTACTTATATATACTATATATTTAATAAATAAACAATAAGATTATGTTTAATAAAATATATCTTACATAAATAAACACACACACATATATATATATATATATATATATATATATATATATATATGTGTGTATATTCGTGCGTGCGTGTGTACACATATATATATATATATATATATATATATATATATGTGTGTATATTCGTGCGTGCGTGTGTACACACATATATATATATATATATATATATATGTGTGTGTGTACCAAATAAGAAGGGAGGGTGTGCGTCACGGGGCCCGATCACGAACCAGTCGTGAAAACTCATAATTATTTTGCGAAAAAGTACCACCTCAGCCAGGAATCGAACCTGGATCTCTTGCTTACCGGACAGGCATCTTATCCTTTCGACTACCGAGGCATGTGATGATATTTATCGCAAATAATGTGTTAGAATAACACGTCAACAATACAATGATACATATATATATATATATATATATATACATATATTACAATGTACATATATACATGTATTCTTTCGAATCCCTACGACCGATACTCCAGAGAGATGATGGTCCTATTCTCTCGATGGATGCAGGTCGGACTGCAGCGGCGACACCCTCCAACGCCACTGGCAAATATACAAATAATCCTCCTGGAGCACGACAGGAGAGATTGCATCAAGCATGGCTCGAGCCCCCGAATAAGAAGGGAGGGTGATATTAGGTGTACAAAAAAGTTCTGAGTTTTAGATTTCATACAACCGAAATAACAATTTAAATTTTATATATCTTCCCGCCCTTTTGCGGTTTTAAAGCGTTGACATTTGGCCTTCTAAAATGCCATACGGTTTAGCGTTTGATGCACATAACCTCAAAAATCAGTAGTGTTCACGATGGTTCACAATAACAAAAGAGCATATTCGATTTTCCATCCACTTCGCATTTCATCTGAAAAAAATGCTGTTGAAGCCATTGCAATGATTTGTGCTGCATATGGAGAGAACGCTGTAAGTCATACTACATGTAAAAGATATCAAAAATTTCGCCAAGGAGATTTCAATCTTGAAGATGAACCGCGTGCTGGACACCCTCAAAAGATTGAAACGGACGAATTGCAAGCACTGCTGGATATAAACTCTGCGCAAACTAAAAAAGAGCTTGCAGAACAGCTTGGCGTTACGCAGCAAACCATTTCCGTACGTTTACATACGATGGGAAAGGTTCAAAAAGAAGACAGATGGGTTCCGCATGAATTGTCCAAAGACAACAAAAATCGTCGGCGTGACACTGCACTCACTTTGCTTTCAAAGTTCCGGAAAAAAGATTTTCTGCACAAAATCATTACAGGCGATGAAAAGTGGATTCTTTATGATAACCCTAAACGTAAAAAATCATGGGTTGACTCTGGTCAACCTTCGACATCGACGCCAAAGCCCAATATCCACGCTAAGAAGGTTTTGCTCTGTATCTGGTGAGATTGGAAAGGTGTGTTGTATTACGAGTTGTTACAACCGGGTGAAACAATCACGGCAGACCGCTACCAACAACAATTGACCAATTTGAGCGATGCATTAGAAGAAAAGAGGCCATTTACTGGCCAAGGACGTCGTAAAGTGATCTTGCTTCATGACAATGCTCGATCACATGTTGCGAAAGCGACTCAGGACCATATCTTTGCGTTAGGCTGGGAACTTCTCCCGCACGCGGCGTATAGTCCAGACATGGCGCCTTCCGATTACTACCTACCTCCGGTCGCTGCAGCATTTGGCTGATACACATTTCGTGAGATTTGAAGAGATACGAAAATGCATTGATGACTTTATTGCTTCGAAGCCGGTGAGCTTCTATCATCAAGGAATTCGCAAGCTACCCGAAAGATGGCAAAAGGTCGTTGATGCAAACGGGGAATATTTCGCTGATTAATATTTTTTTATTTGTTTTTGAATAAAGATTGAATTTTACAAAAAAAAGCTCAGAACTTTTTTGTACACCTAATATAACATAAAATAACATAATATGTTATATGTTGTATGTTATAATTATATGTTATGCTATTTATTATGTCATATGTTAACGGCATTTGAAACTGCAAAACAGTTAGTTCAGAAATATCTAGATAATGAATTGCAAAAACAACACAAGATGCATCTCAAGATGATCCAGAAAATACAATAAATGTGCAAAATATAGAGATGGGTGAAGTCATGCTGGACTTTAAAGATCTTGGAGCTAAAATTAAAGAAGAAGATGTTTCTGAAATAATAATAAAATTAAACACAGATCAAAAGAGAATATTTAATAAACTTATTAGCACTATTAAATTAAATAAATCAGTATTACGATTATATGTTAGCGATGAAGATGGTACTGGAAAAAGTTTTCTAATTAAGACTACTATTAAATGTTGGATAAAACAAAATCTTAATAAAGAAACTGCTGTAGCAGCATCTACAAGTATTGCAGCATTTAATATAGATGGTTTGACAATTCACAGATTGTTCCAATTACCTGTTGAACATGGTCATAAATATAAACAATTATCTGATTATGTATTGAAAGTTCTATAAGCGGATTTAAATGATATTATACTTTTTATAATAGATGAAATATCAATGAGATATCTAATTTAATTTTAATATATATACATCTTCGATATCCGAAATATATGACACTACTGAATGTAATGATGGCTGGTTTGGTAGAAAATATATTTTATTATTTGGAGATCTTCTTCAATTACCTCTTGTACACGAAGATTTTGTTTTTGTTCATTTAGTGAAAGAAAAAATTGATAAATATATTAGCACTTTAGGAACCATTAATTTGTGGATTACATTATTTGAATATAATGAATTGACAATTAATATGCGACAGCAAGGAGATATGACTTATCGTGAATTGTTATCGCGTATTCGTATTGGTTTATTGACAAATTCAGATCACGAGATTCTTCAAAATAGAAAAATATCCTTTACGAATACTTCTTTTAATTCAAGATTGGATGAAATATGTAATTTTATTATCAATTTACCAGTTGACACTGTGTTTACTTCCTACCTTGTCATATATGTGATATTTTAAACACTGAAATGTTGAATCGTATTAATTCAAAAGAAATATTATTAATTGCTGAAGACGATAAATTATATTTCATACATAAAAAAGAATGTATTGAAAATATTATCGAAAAATGATGAAGATGATAGCTAAAACAGCTGGATTTTCGAAACAAATTATTATTAAGATTGGAGCAAAAATAATGATAAGACGTAATATTGATGCTAGTTTGGGATTGGTAAGTGATACAATCGCGAAAATAATATCAATTGTTCAAGATATAAATACTGAATATGTAGAAAAGATCAAACTTTTATTACCTACAGGTTCAAAATACTTGATTGAAAGGGTCAGCGTTAAATCAAGTGATGGATAGAGCTTACGTTATCAGAAAACAATTTCCATTATCATTAAGTTATGGAATCACTATTCATAAAAGCTAAGGTTAGTTTACAATTTTACAATTAAGTTTACAAAATGCTATTATGGATATTAATACGAGAGTAGTCTGAAAAGTTTTGAGCCTTAACATGACGATGACGTTACTCGTCAAAACCATTCTAGTACTACAATAGTATATGCTTTGAAAGACTTTTATGAAAATTTCAGCCATTTTGGACGCTCAGTTGTTATTTGACAGTCGTTTGTGTCAGTCGATATCAATGTTTTTGTAAAAATGGAAAAAATTGAATATCGTGCCGTGATTAAATTCTTACATTTGAAAGGCAATACGCCTGCGCAAAATCGAGTTGGACGCTGTTTACGGGGACTCTGCCTCATCATTTGCCACCATAAAAAGATGGGCAGCTGAATTTAAACGTGGTCGTACCAGCTTGGTTGATGATGAGCGTTCGGGACGGCCAAAAACTACGACCACCGCTGATAACATCGAAAATGTTCATCAAATGGTACTGGACGAGCGTCGAATCAAGGTTAGAGAGATAGCAGAAGCTATGGGCATATCGAAAGAACGCGTTTGTCATATATTGACTGAAGAATTGGATATGCGCAAGCTATCCGCGCTATCGCGCTTGCTCACTTTGGACCAAAAACGAAGTCGAATGAATATTTCCAAGGCCCTGTTGGAGCGGTTCAAGCGAAACGAGTCAGATTTTTTGCGTCATAATTGTAGATGAAACTTGGATCCACCACTACACTCCAGAGACAAAAGAACAGTCAAAACAGTGGACTGTAAAGAGTGAACCTGCTCTGAAAAAGATGAAGACGGTTCAGCTAGGAAGGTAATGGCGACTGTTTTTTGGGATAGTCACGGAATTGTGTGTATCGACTATCTTGAAAAAGGTAAAACAATAACGGGAGCGTATTGTGCATCATTACTTGATAAGCTGAAGGCAGAAATTGCAAAAAAACGGCCGCATTTGGAGAAGAAGAAAGTGCTGTTCCATCAAAACAACGCACCTGCTCACACTTCGGCGATCGTCATGGCCAAAATTCACGAACTGGTTGACCACCCACCGTATTCACCAGATCTGGCCCCCAGCGACTTTTTCCTGTTTCCTAAGCTTAAAGTTTCGCTTGGAGGACAGAGATTTTCATCGAACGAGGAGGTCATCGCATACGTAAACGTCTATTTTGCGGAGCAAGACGCCAACTACTATTTGGAGGGGTTAAAGAGGTTAGAGTATCGATGGGAAAAGTGTATCGACTTAAAAAGAGATTATGTTGAAAAATAAAACTATATTTGACCGAAAAAATACTTGTTTCTATGTTAGGCTCAAAACTTTTCAGACTATTCTCGTAATTCTGTATTTAATGCAGGACAAGTTTATATTGCTTTGTTACGAGTAATATCTAAAGAAGGTTTGTACTTAATTAATTACGATCCTTCATCTATAAAAGCTAATAAAGATGCAATTATTGAATATAATCAATTAAAACAAACGTATAAATTAGAATCGAAATTGATTACTATTTCAAAACAAAAATATACTAAAATAAAAGATATTTTGTGGACATTATCAAAAGTTATTTCTTCTGTTCAAGAATCATGAAACGGTTAAAAAAAATACTGTTTGAGTAATACATAGGTTCCAAAATAAGAATAAAGTTTCATCTTACGCAAATGCAGTTTTGCAATGTCTTTTGCATTTAAATGTTATTAGAAAACAAATTTTTGAGTGTGATAAATTAAATATTTTAGATATATTAATGAATCGATATGAAAACGGAATATCTGATTTGAATACATTTACAGTATGACAAGGAGGTAATTTTTCTAGCTGTATAAAAGATGCATCTGAATTTCTCATAGCTAGTCCGTGACAAATATGATTATATAAAAAATCTAGTTAAGCATCAAATATGTTCCATTATAAGGTGTAAAACTTGTAATAATACAATTGTTATTACTAATAATATACTATGATATTATAATATTCTTATTTCAATTCCCATTACTAATTTAAAAAAAGACAGTTACGATCTTAATGATTTATTAAATATTACTTTTCTGAGGTGATATCACTCTCATAACCAATGTAAAAATTGTACAGGGAAAGATACAATATTTAAAAAAGAATTAACATTAACACGAGAAATACTTATCATTTATTTACAATTATTTTCAGAACAAAATGGTAAATTAATAAAAATAGATCAATTTAATTTGCGTACAGTACACAACAACTACAATATCAGTAGGGCGACAATTTTAAGGTAATGAATTTTTTAAGGTAATGAATGCCATTTTTCATTATGGATCATCTATTGGTCATTATAAGTATATGTAGAGATGAAATGTCTAATGGATGGATAGACATTAATGATGCGCAAATTAACAAGAAAAAATGGCCTAGAGGAGCAAAAAATGTGTATATATTTTTTTAAAAAAGATTATTAAAAAATAATGACTGAATACTGATTGTTTTTTCTAGTATATAAAGTATATAAAGTAAAAAAATGTTTCAAATATGCTAAATAATAAATACTATTTGTTAAAAAAAGGAGTAATATCCTAATAAAATTACCTTTTAAAAAAGGTAAAAAATAACACCAAGTTCACGCGCCTGTTTTCTTATTTATGTAAAAGAAAGAATTTTATACAAAAATTTCCATCTACAAAAGTCTTTTTAATAATAAATTTCATATTGGTACAAAAGATGTGATATGAAGAACTGGCGCCAACTTCTAATTTAATAAAATAAAAAGAGCTTTACATTGAAATACATTTTATTTTGTAATTCATTTTTATTTGAAAAATCGTTTCATTATTTCTACAAAAAACATGATATCAAAAATTGGCACAAATTTTTAATTATATGAAGTAGAAAAGGAATATTGCAAAAGTGAAAAAAGATGTTATCAATTCAAAATTAATATCAATTTGTAGTTGTCAAAAAAATTGTATTGAATTATTGTACTTGTGTTTATAAATATAAAATTAAATTTAAAAAAAAAATCTGATGTGTAAGAAAAAAAACGACGTACAAAAACTTGGCGCGCCCGGGTTTTTGGCCTTCTGTGAAATTTTGGTATGTTATAATTCTTGGCTTACTGATCAAAAGTTTTTTAGGCACAAAACTTAAAAATGTTTAATTTTTTTGGTATAACCGTTTGAAATGTTGTATTTTATCATTATTTTTGTAATGTTCCAAATCGATTTTTTATAATAAGTCGAGAGATTTTAAATAATAATATGCAATTTACCTACATATTCTAGAAAGGTTTATGTGTATATGTGTTTGCCTCTGTGTGTGTGTGTGTGTGTGTGTGTGTGTGTGTGTGTGTGTGTGTGTGTGTGTGTGTGTGTGTGTGTGTGTGTGTGTGTGTGTGTGTGGCGTAGAGGGATGATATGCTATTTAGTTGTAAAAGCACATGTTTTAAAATGTTGGTGTAACAACAATAATACATACTGAGTTTTACCCCCTTACTCAGTCTTACATCTCACACACCATACACCCCTCCCCACACAAACACACACACATTCTCATACACACATACATATATACACATAAACTTTTGTATGAGATGTGTAGATAAATCGTATATTATTATCTAAAATTTTATGATTTATTATAAAAAAATCGATTTGGAACATAACAAAAATAATGGTAAAATTCAACATTTCAATGCAGCAAAAAAACTAGCCATTTTTAAGTTTTGTATCTAAGGAAACTTTTGATCAGTAAGCCAAGAACTATAATATACCAAAATTTCAGCCAATTTCACAGAGGGCCAAAAATCCATTTTTTGCGGTGTCCTTTGTTGCGCTTATCTGAGAAAATCATTTCGTATGCAAAAAATAAACATTCAACATCTTTCGATGTTGAATGAAAGCGTATTTGAATTTACTCCAGTAACGTACTGGAATTTTAAGAGTTTTTCTTTTAATATTATTGTTTTTGAAAATTTCGTTTATTTTCGAAATAATAGTGAATTCAAAATTTTTTTTAAAATTGAATCATTTGATTCATCAAATTTGAAAATAATTTTTTTTTCCATATTTTCCTGATTCTTTTTTAATATTTTTCTTTGTACTAATTATCGAATCCATGAATTCAGTTAAAAACATACGTTTCGTTTTTAACTTTTTTATAATTTCTGGTAAAAATTTATAGTAAGTTTGAATATATACTAAATCGTTATTACATTGTTCATTTCAATACTTCCTAAGCTGTTTTTACTGATATAGCACCATTTGCATCAAATGATTGGACAACCTATTTTTAAAAAAAAAATTAGTAATGCATGAACAAAATGTTATACATATTAATAAACTTTAATTAAACTATAATTCTTAATAATAATAAAAGAAAAAATAAATCTCTTTGATTTTAGGAAGATATTTTGAATAAAATAATGTTACTTCTCCCATATTCCTCATATTCCCCACCTCGTTATAACTGATTCGGAAGATCAACATTATTGCTTTTCTATTCAGTAATTATTTCTTTTCAATTCAGTAATAATGTTGATACTGTATCCAATTTTTTTTCAATAACTTTCAACACAAGTAGAAAAAATAATACTTTCAAAAATACTTTCTTTTTACCAAAAGATATTAATTCGTTAATTGATTGGAAATGAATATTTATGTATTCTGCGATTTTATTTCATGATTATCAGCTTTTGTTATACTAGATATTACAAACGCGCGCTGCGCGCGCGCTATTTATCTTTTTCAACACAAGAACAAAAATTAATATAATACTATTATAATATTTTTAACTTCTTGATACACAATTGTTAAAATGATCCTCTGTGAGATCAATATAATGACAGCTATTCACGAAGTTAGCGCAGCGAGAGAACCAATTAGCATCGCGGAAAAGCGGCAACAATAATTTCGAGAGATGCGAGTATCGATGTCATGCCTTTTTTTAGAAAGGAAGATAAACAACTGCATCTGTGATAAATAATAATATTTTTTTCCATCCCTTTTTATCCCTTTTTGACCATAATATCAACATGCTGTAATAATAAATCGAGCTATAATCGCATGATTAGTTTGTTCCAATTGTTTACATGTAAATAAATAAGAAATTCCTAGTTCATCTAAACTCATTTTTCTAACAATTAAATTAGTTATATAACGAGCAGAACTATCTCATCCATAGAAATCCAAATATAATTTTCATTATTATTGATTAAATACTAATACGAATTTTTTGAATTTTTGTATTGTAACACTTTTCAAAATAATTTTTTCAAAGCCTTGATTCATTAGTAATTTTTTGATATATTTTTTTTATATATTGTTTCGGGAAATTACTCCATATTTTATTGTCGAGTGCATACCAAAATATATTTGCAGCCACCATTGCTTCACACAATTCGTAATAAAATAAATTTATCTTCAGAATTAGTATTTAAATAATTGTATCAACTGCGATTTCCGTTGACATAAAATCTTGAAAATAAAATTTATTTACATAATATTAGATTGTGCATAATATTTAAATTCAGTAACAAAATTATATATACACAATATAATATATATACTTCTTTTTTGTATGAGTTACAACTGTTTCTCCATCAAAAATAAAACATTTTTCATCTATCAATTTAATCCAATCATCAATTAAAGCACATCTTTTTTTCTTATTTTTTCCCATTTTATTTATAATATTTTTTATAATATATAATATTTTATAATATTTATAATATTTTTCTTTTTATAATATTTTTCTCACCGCGATTATACTTTTTTCGATACTTCATGAGCTAACAGCTAACAACATAATAACTTCTGTTTAGAAAGTCTCTGAACATTTCCATATTTCGATGTAATAAATATTTAATAATGTATATATGTAACAAATATATGTAATAAATATTTACATTTTATACATCAGCTTTTAACTTTACGTTTAAATTAAAAATTTTTTAAAATTCTAATTATACTACAAATGTTTCTACAGCAGGTCAAATATTAAATATACTAGTAATAAAAGAACACCGTTTTTTAATATGAAATACATAAAATTACTTAAAATATATATAATACATAAACATATGCAAAAAAAATATAAATGCATAAAATATATGCATAAAAATATAAAGCAATATATGCATAAAAATATATGCATAAAATATGCAAATATATACAAAATATGTAAATTTGCAAATATGCATAATATGCACAAATAAATATACATTTTTAAGATGCTTTTTCAATAAGACAAATTTCTATTTTGATCTTACTTTCCAATCTACTTACTAAAAAAAAAAAAAAAAAAAAAAAAAAATACAACTGCGTAAGAATCCGATGTTTAATAATGATACTGAAGTGTTAGCGTAAATCACATTACAAAGGAAAATGCACCGTTTTCCTAAATGTATCAATTCGTAACGAAACGTATAATGTTTAGGAAAAAGACATATAACGATTGATATAATTATTTCTGTAATAATTAAATTTGTTTACGTGCATACTTTTAGTTATGTTAAATAAAACAAATATAAAATATGAAAACAAAAGGAATAAAACGATTAAAAATTTATATTTATTATATTTTATATTAACTTGTGATTTTGTAAGTATTATTTGTTTAATGGATAGAAATAAAATAGAATTTGCAAAATGATTCCGTAATGTACGATAAGAAAACTAATAATAAAACTAATAAAGAATCACATCTTTACAAACAAAATTTTATCGTAGATTCTTAATAATAACTTTCACTTTTTAATCAATTATAAGTTCATTATCTTCTAAGTTCGTGTTAAGTTGATAAAATAGTAATACTTTGATAATGCATGCATCCTTTTAATTTTTCATAGATTGTACATTGTATTCCTTCGATCAAGATCGAAATCATTTTCAGTCTCATAACAACTCTCGAGAGAGTATGGGGATTTATTTTTCATCATTTAAATATTTTAAATTGATAAGATAACTTTTCTGTTCTTTTTACTTCCAATATCTGAAACTTATTTCGCTTTTATATCGTTATCCTTTTTTGTTTTTCTCACAAAATAGTTTATAAGAAATTTTAAAATCCTAAAAGACAACAGCTTATTCGATAAAGTAGTAAAATACAATAATAAATCTAAAAACGATATTTCATCAAGCCATTCAAAATGTCATGTATACATGAATCAATGTCCGAACAATTTCTAAAATCGGAATAGATATGTTTCTGTATTATCAGTATTTTTCATTTCTTTTAAAATATTTTTCAAAGTTGAAAATATCATTTTTTCTTTAAAACAGAATTATATTTTTGTAAAAAATTATATTTTATTAGATTGATATATAATCATTGTCATGCATAAAACTTTAAATATCATTATATAACAATTTTATATTAATGTAATATAATTACATGTTTAATGTAATATTTCCTAGATTTATATATTTTTAATTTAATAACATTAGCAACTAATTGTTAATGATTAATTAATTAATTATATGGTCAATAGCATAAGTTTACAAACACTCACAGTCAACAAATCGATCAATAAATAAATAAATAGATATCAAAATAATAAATGTTAATAAAATGATTATTTTAATGATTGCAATATCAATTAATTGATAATTTAATTATATATTGCATTACAAATACGTGGAATTAATTTCTACGTTTAATTTTTGAAATGTATTGTTATGATCAAATAAGCAACATTCCGAGATTTAGCCGCAAGGTGACATGAGATAATGAGAAACGCTAACGCAACATACGATGAATGAACATATGCTGATGACACATTTCCTTTTGTAATTCAACATGATCTAATACACTTTATGCTTGCATATGCATAATATTAACAAAATTTAAAAAATGAAAAAATATATAACAATTTTGTTCTTTCATCAAAATTTAAAATTAATTTTGTATCGTGAAACGTATATCAAATGTTCATGTATTAAATAATATTTAATTTATCATTATATTAAAAAAAATTTTTTTTTCAAAATAGAATTTATATACAATTATTTGTATATTTATTAATTAGTCTTGCAATTAAATTTAAACAAATTTTAATTTAACAAAATTTATAGTTTAAAAAGGTAAAAAATATTTCATTATTCTGCTCTTTTAATTTTAATTTAATGATATATTTTTTTGAAAATTTAATATCAATTTCTTTATATGCTCTTTTGTTAGCAAAATGCTGAATTTTATAATTAAGCGATTAATTTAAAATTCTAATGTAATATTTTTTTTTATTTAAAGGATCATTTCGTTAATTAAAGCTTAATTAAAAAAATAATTCAATTGAATTGATATAATTTAACAATTATTGATGTCTATTGATTAAAAAGATTTCATATTATTTATTTCATATTATTTATTTTGTTTAATTTTTTATTTTCTGAGATATACAATTTTATATGCTGTTTTCATAATTGTATGTTATCACGGAAATGAGGCGCCATCGTAACTGCAATCATTGCACTTCCGCCATCGCAATGTAATCACATTCATGATGCACTAGAGCGACCTTCATGCTTTAAAATTTATAACAGCATTAATTGTCCTTAAATTTTATAAAGAAATTTCATATTGAATTTAAAAATTTCAGAATCCAAAACAAAATTAAAAATAGTTAAAATATTTAACAATTAAAAAAATATTTGTTAAAAAAGAGATATAAAATTTTGATATAAAATGAACAAACGTGTTTTTTCATTTTTGATTTATTTTTTTTTTTTAAATATATCTCCAAAAATATCATTGAACTAATGAAGTAAGAATCATTTCTAATAATATGGGATAGATTCAACAATCTTTATACGTATTCTCTATCACACGATTATAACGAAACATGATTCCACCGTTCTATGAAGATGTCATGGAACATCGCGCACCTGTACGAACAACATTCCCATTATGTGTGTGTATATACGCAAATAGATACGTGCACACGTCGCGATTACGTTCGTTCCGACTGTCATCGGTATAATTACGTTTGCAAACGGCAAACGCACTCGTGCATGCGTCGCCGTCTCGTATCCCGCAACACCTAAAGCCACATTTACATCGAAAAAGAGATTACAGAAAAATTATAAAAAAATATAAATATATAAAGATCATATAAATGAATAAAAATAAGATAAAATTTAGAAATAAATCTTTAAAATAAATCTTATTTATTTTCTATAAAAAACATTTTATTATAAATTTATGAAAAACTTGCTTTTATCACATAAAAATAATTATGTTAACAAAAGATATTCTAAAAAAAAGTGAAAATTTTAAATTTATTAAAAATTTATTAAAAATTTAGCAAATAATTAAGTTAATTAAATAATTTAATTAATTAAATAATTTAAACATTAGAAATTTGCAACAAAGAGATATTTAATAAAATAAATTATTGCTGTAAAGATATTTAATAAAATAAATTATTGTTTTAAAATCCTAAATTAAAATAACAAATTAAAGAGGATGTTTAAAAAAACATAAACATATGAAAATGAAATATATGTGCATTATAAAAATTTAATTCATTGCTCACAAAATATAATTCTTTCTTTTCTGTTATTGTCGATATTTTTTATATAATATAATGTTGTATTATGAATTAATTGTTAAAGATATTTGCTGTTAATTTCATTACTTACTTTAATGTTACTTTTTTTAGTTCTCCGATCGTTGGATTATATTCCCTGTCCTCTCCGCTATTTTTTACTACTCCTTCGTCAACGTTTATTGCATATCCGCTCACTACCAAGTCTACCAAATCCGTGAAATCATCATGCTTTCTCATTGTCGAAGATGGCGTCATTTCACTTTTCCCAGATTTTTTAATAGTAGGCGTTACATCGCTATTGACTTGTTCGCGACTGCTATTACCTCGTTGAAGGAACTTCCGACGGAAGTTATTGTAAACGGTATCGGCATCCGGCGAATCGCCGACTCGAACTCGAGCATGGCTAGGAGTCAAATGATGGCCACTGTAGCCTAAATCCATCTGCAAATCTATCACCAGCAGCAACGTAAATATGATGGCAAACGCGCTCAAACACAGCACCAACTTGTCACGAATACGGATAAGTCTAACGTTTAGTCTCATTTTGGAATTTTTATGAGATCTCGTACTTGTTAATCGATTTCTCCTCTCACTTTTTAATAAATTTCTTTGAATTAATGGCAATTGTGAAATTCAATTGATCTGTAAGAAGAGAAGACTTTTGGATCAGGTGTTAATTTTCCAAAGCTTCAAGATTATTAAATTTTCAATATAAACAAATTTTTGGTCTATAGATCGATAGATAAATTCTTCAAAATTTTTTCAGGATTTTTTATCTTTGTAATTAAATCATTTATTTTATCTAATAGATCTTTCTTCGCATTCTCTTTCTTAAGGATTCTTTTAGAATATATTATTAATATAGCAATCTACAAAATGGTAGATTTACAAAATTATAGGAATAATGCTTCATAAGTCCAAAATATTTTTGCGAATCTCTTTGAATTAATTAATGAAATGGAATTATCAATTATTTCGAAAGTAAATAAGCTATTAATTTCTACTTCGGTAATTATTTCCAATTATTTTTCTGTATAACTTATTTCATATAATAATTGATTCTTTTAATATTTCTTTTAGGTTTCTGCACTTTGACGATTCAACATTTCAAGTTTTCATTAAAACTTTTTATTTTAATTATTTCAATTAAATTCTTGAAGTTCTTAGAATCTTTTTCAAAATTCAAATATTTTGACACACTTTCAATGGACTCCGTTACGAAGTTAATTTGTGAATTTCCTTTATAGATATCTAGCTATTCGCAACAAGACAGAATCTTGAAGATCTTTATATGCTCTTCGGGTGGTTTTGCGATCAACTGACGTTCCGCAAAGCGATTTGAAACCGTAAGTTTACATTTCACGACAGAATATTTATCAGCTGACCCGTTGTTATCGAATCTTGTTGACCCTTGACCAGGCGAATCCTTCTCTGACGGCGCTTTGCTTTGTAGATACTATTGCTTCCTTTTCGTGCCTTCTTTTAAGATCTTTGAAGAGCTTGCTGAGTATCTTTTAGAAGACAATATTTGTAAACAATCGATGATTGAGATTAAGAAAGATTTATTAAATCGTTTTTGATTTGTTTACATTTTTAAAAAAGTGTGGATACTACTTGATCATCAATGTTAGTTAAACACAAATAATTTTTCAATACAAATTAATAGGACTCCCCAAATTAAAAAAAGAAACAAATTTAAATGGAGCTAAGAGAGTCAGATATGAAACTGAGTGCAAAATAAATCTTTATAATTTTTATTTAATATACATACGTACGTTTTGGATCTACTTTGAGTCATCTTTAACAAGATATACATTCATCAGATACAATCCCACATTCTCCACACTAAACGTGTAATTAAATATAGACCTTAACCAAAAATAAGTGTCAATCGGTCGGTAAACCAAGTAATAAGAAACAAAAAGATCTACCAAGTTCTTATTAACCTAATTCTTTTTAATAAAAAAATTCTAAATAATTTTTTTTGTTAATTATGATAATGTTTTTTTTTCTTTAAAAAATCTTCTTCAATAAGAGAACAAACTTTTTCGTCAGAAAAAACCATTCTGGATAATTTTTTTGTATATTATAATGATATATCATTTCAGAAATATCTTTTTTTCTTCAGATAAAAAAATGTACTGTGTAACTGAAGAAGTGACTTCTTTAGAGAGAAAATAAAGGTTCTTTGCCAATAAAGAATTTTCTTAAATATTTTTTTTTATAAATTATGATTGAGAAACTACAAAAATGTTTCCTTTTTTCTCAATTAAAATAATAAAATAATAAGATTTCTTACCAATATAGATTCATTTAAATAATCCTTTCTGTTAAATGTAATTGTTTTATTAAGAATGTCTTTTTCTTGTGATAACAAGGAACTTCTGATTGTCAATTGTGAAACTTTCTCAAAATCTTTTTTTACTAAATATAAGATCTTTTTCGATCAATTACATTAATAGATCATTTAAACTTTATCGTTAATAGCAAATTATTATGAACATTTTTGTTCATCAAATGTGTGTATCTTTCTTTAGAATTACTTGTCAGTAATAGATATCGAAATGGATATTAAACAAACTTCTTCAAGAAAAATTTAATTTCTCCAATATTTTTTGTTGTCAATGAAAGATGTCAATTATATTCTTCTCAATATTCATTTTTAATAATAATAAATCCTTTTCAATATTTTCTTGTGTCAAATATTTTTCAAAATCCGTCTTCGCTAACAATATTCTTCAGCATTCTATTTTGGCCACGGAAGACTATTATTAGCATTTTTATTGGTCCCGTCTGTCTTCAATAAAGAACTATTATGACTTTTCATTAATGTTACAATATTAAATCCTCTTGATTATGTGTTTTGACTAATAATATTTCCTTAATGAATTATCTCAACTCTCTCTTTAACAATCATAAATATTCCCATATGTTTCCCACTAATATTGGATTTTGGCGATTGCTTTCCTTTAAATATTCTTCTTTAAATTTCTTAATATCTTCTTAGATTTCTTAATATCTTCTTTTAAAAACTTCTTCTTATATCTTTTTTCGTATTCAACATTAAATTCTGCTTACCGTTCAATAATGCTTTTCTAAAATATTCTTTCTCAATAACAAAGAATCTTTCTGAATGTTTTTCTTATTTCTGTAAACTATAATTTCGATGAGCATTTTTCTACAGTAACAATTGTTCTTCCTGACAGTCTTCAATAATTTATTGCATCTATCGATATTTTCTCTTAATACCATTTTCAGGAAATTCTCCCAAATTTTGCAACATGATCTGTTGTGAGTTAATTATCATTTACATTTGATAGCTTTTAATTTCAATTTCGATTTAAATCTTTCGTCCGACTTTCCGTAATCGTATGCGCTATCTATGTATAGGAGGTCGACAAATGCTATCGTATTGCTGTAGTCTACTTTCGAAACATCTCCCTCAAAAGAAAGATCCCTATAATAATTCGGCGACGAGGATTTTGCACACACAGATTCTGGAACGGATCACTCGAGGCACTTTCACTATACCTTAATTACGCGCGAAAACATACGAAAATAATATATCACTCAATAATATATCACTCAAATAAAAAATTAACTGAATCTTAAGAAAGATATGTGGTACTGTGACATCCTGTAATCTCTCCATAGATCGTCTGAAACAAAAAAATATAATACTATTAAATAAAGAATTATATATAAATTTATATATCGCGCGCGCGCTCACACACACACACACACACACACACACACACACACACACACACACACACACACACACACACACACACACGAGCGTAAACTTACACAAAATAATTCTTTTCATCATAACAAACAAATATTGTGTATACACCTATATATGTACATACACACTCAAATACAAGAATTAGGAGACACGGTAGTGTCTCGGGTGTCAAGTCAATCGAGATCACTACCGTGTGACTTTACGCGAGTCGACAAGATGCGAGCATCCGAAATTATTGGATCTTAATAACGACTGAACCGATTAAGTAAGCTTGATCGATAGCTTGAGTTCAACTTGAATAATAAAAGTATTTTTATTTTTCTGCTACATGCCCTACGAGCGGAGATATTGCTAGGCAAAGTCCAATTTGAAAATTTTTACTTTAAGAACCGTCATTGTCATTATCGTCGTCGCCTTTGTACGGTTGCAATTTTTGTCGCGAGATGTCATTATTAATCTTATCGATTCAACGGATCATCAGACTGATAATGGTCACTATAGGATCAGGGTCACTATAGCAATCTAGCAAAATAATATTCATTAGGTCCTGCAATGACCCTGACTTATCGGCCTGATTTATCCGCAGGGTCGATAACTGATAATGTAATAAATATGCGTGCATCGAAACGGACACATTAGTAATATATCTAATAAACACACTAATTCTTTTTATTTGTTCCATCTTTCTTCTCTATTTTTCTAATTTAGAAAAAAATGCATAAATTATATTACATCTTCATCATTATATTATTTATTCGTATCGATTTTATATCTATATAAACATATATTTTGTAGCATGTTATGCTCCGAATTATAAATTATGCTAAGTAATTGGTTGAGTATTTTTCTCGTACAATTACTTACAATCATAATTTATGCACTTTTAAATATTTCTAGATTACTACCAATAAGTTCCTTTCGATGCGTATATTTATTATTATTAATTTCATCGATTTCAGGATCATCAGACTGATAATCAGAATCACTGTAGGATCTAGCGAATCATTGATGGGAAGAGTACAATATATTTCGTGTAAAATTGATTAATGTATCTCTAACTATAGTGTCCGCTCGTTATGTCATGATTCTGATTGACTTAATATTATTAATAAATATGCATAACAAAAGTAAGAAGGTAGAAAACGAAAGAGTGAGCGAGATAGTATGCCTGTTGCTCTTTCTCCGTGCGTCTGATTGGCGATCAACGATATCGTTGAGTTTCGTGGCGAGTTTGACAGTTAGTGATAATTTGTTTTAAAGTGTAAGTGACTGATGTTTGTGCGCCATAATCTGTTATTTTGCAGGTAAGTTCTAAGAAACAATATAAATACTATCTTATGATATTGTTATGATATTCTTTTACGCATTTGTGCTTCTTTCCAGAAATCAAAGCTAGAAGTGTTCAGATATTATGATCTGTACAGATTTATGTGCAACTCTTGACCATATTATGATATATTTGTTTAATATATCAAAAGAATATATTTAATAATTGTTATTTTTATGATTTATTTAAAACATATATCAAAAAAATATATTTAATAATTATTAATAAAACTGAATTATATTTTCAATGAAATTGTTAATAAAAATATAAAAAAAGATTAGATTTAAGATTACATATTATATTAAGATTACATATATTATACATTTTCAGGATATTCTGAAAAAAATTGTAAAGTAACATCTTGAAATACTTCAACAAATTTTAAATAAATTTAGGAAAAATATTAAAAATTGAAAAGCACAAACATAGACGAAAAGAACACCTTTGGTAGCAAATATAAAAATTTGATCAGATACAGATCTGACAATAATTTTGTTGGCTTATCAAAATTAATTTGGAGAACACTTAAATATGATAATACTTCAAAAATGTTTGATCTTTGAACAACCAATTTGAATATCGTATATAATATCGTATATAATAATTTTGAAGGCCCAATAAAATCGTTTTCAGATCTATATCTAGCAAATTTTTTAAATTTGCCAGTAAAAGTGTTTTTTCCGTGTGTACATACGTAAAAGTACAATACAAAAAATACATGCATTCAAAATGACAGTACTCATATTGCTTCTTATTGTTAGAACTTACCTACAAGATAACAGATTACGGCGCATAAACATCACTTACACTCCGAAACGAACTATCAGCAATTGTCAAACTCGCCGCGAAACATAATGACATCGTCGACTGCCAATCGAACGCGTAGAAAAAGAGCCAGTATACTATCTCGCTCGTTCTCTATCCTATTTACTCTCGTTGTGAGTATAGAAATAATATAGAAATAGAATCTAAGTACATATCTTTCCACTTAAGAATTTTTTTATTTAAACCCAAGTGTTATGTCACAATCTTATTAAATTCAAATAGTATCTAGTACTCAATCTTAATATGTATATCATTTATATAAAAGATTTGAAATTAAAAAGTTAAACATTATTTTTTTCTTTGTCATATTTTCTATTTGCAATGTCATTAATATAAATTATATATAAATTACACAAATACAAATATGTGCGCGCACGCACGCAAGCACGCACGCACACATATTAGAGAATCTCTAGAGATAATTACATGCTAACATTTTGTTATAAATAGCGTTTTAAATACGAGCCATATATTTACTGTGCCTATATGTAGCGTGGTCGTTTCCCGACCGCCCTTTGAAATGTTAAATACATTAAATTTTCATTATTACTAATTTTAGATTCATTAATTGTTATAAGTTATATTAAGTATATATAGTATTTAATAAAATAATTAAAGTAATTTTAAACTTTCTAAGGTTCTTAAATTTATATAACATATTCAATTTCTTTTATTCTGTCTTTTATTTGAATTTTCTTTAAAATTATCTTTTTATTACTTATTGTATTAATTAATTATGTAAATAAGATTTTTATATTATTTAAATAAAATGTTATTTATTTATTATAAATGTTTAAAATTTTTTATCTAATTATAAATATTTTTATTATTTTAATTTACACTTTTTAAACTTATTCTTTTTATTTTATGATTTTCTTCATTTTTATGTTACTTTTATTTTATTTTACACTTTTTAAACCTGTCTTTTTTTATTTTGTGCTTTTTTATTTTATTGTTTCTAATTTCTTCCTACATAGAACATAACCTCCAGTGGACGTCCATTGAACCTCCACGGTTCCATTAAACTTCCATCGAACATCTATCTCCATGATGGAAGTTAGATTGAGGTTAGATGGAAGTTCATTAGAGGTCCAGGGAACTTCCACGGTGGACGGTGCTCTAGGATTCCACCGTGGACGTCCATTAGCCATCCAGCGAACTTCCGCGGTGGTCTCACCGGTCGTGGGGATTCGAGAGAATACATGTATATATGTATATTGTAATATACATATGTATATTGTAATATACATATGTATATACATAATATACATATGTATATATGCATATCATTGTATTGTTGACGTGTTATTCTAAACACGTTATTTGTTTACGATAAATATCATCACATGTCTCGGTAGTCGAAGGGATAAGATGCCTGCCCGGTAAGCAAGAGATCTAAGTTCGATTCCTGACTGAGGTAATATTTTTTCGCAAAATAATTACGAGTTTTCACGACTGGTTCGTGATCGGGCCCCATCGTGACGCACACCTTCCCTTCCTATCTTCCACCGTGGACGTTCATTATAAATGAGTAAATAGAATATATACGTAAATTTATAAACACTACTCACATGGAACATGATATTAAAAATCCATATAACATATAATCTTCATATATAACATATAACATATAATTTTCCTTTATGTATATAATTAAATTATCTACAAAAATTACTCACGCTATCAGGACATTGACATTTGAAGACTATTTGAATCTTATGACAATGTGATAACATTTACTGATCGAAGATCTGTCATATTTTTACATCAAAATTCTAAGTTTAATTATACTATTGTTCTAATATCTGATTTCAGCCGATCACGTATGTGAAGCTCGACTGTATATACTACAAGGATGGGTGATTCTCGGAAAAATTATGTGACGTTACTGTTACGTCCGAGGTTCGAGAGGAGAAGTTGGTCAGAAGGGGGGAACTCGGGTGGACGCACATAACTGTTGTTGCTCTCCCGGATTGATGTCGCGAGGTCGATCCGCGAATCGAACGCACCCTAAGAGCACAAGAGCAACGTCGATGACGCTATAACCCTTACCTGCGTTAGCGTGGTCGGTGATCCGTTTTAGGACAAAGAACCGAATCTCTTTAATCAGGGATGGATCTCATGCAATCTTCAGGGAGCCGTGAATAGTTCGGGGTCAAGATTTTTCTTTAAATAAATAAATAAAAACGCAATTCAAGTTAATTACGATTTAATAATAAAAAAAGGATACAACATCTTAACTCATTCGTACGAAGTAGCACAAATGTTAGAGTGTACCTTTGAATATGGATAATTATTGTTTACAAACTTTCATACACAAACTTTATATAATTGAACATCCGCTTTCTACATTTGAATATGGAAAATTATTGTTTACAAAAAGTTCATACACAAAACTTTGTGTGTGTATAATTGAAAATCCGATACAACCTCTTATTTACAAAAAATTTATATAATTGAAAATCCGATTTAAACTTTCGTTTATAAAACTTATAATTAAAAATCCGGTCTCTCTACATTCCCAATTGCTCTAATTGGGGCAAAAAGTTGCGAGCATGTCGATGGGATCGGGTTGAAGGTGTGGCGGAGGATTAGGATGAGCGCTGCGGAAAGCTTTCACGGGGACGAGATAGGGAAGAGGATATATATATATATCCCAAATAAGAAGGGAGGGTGTGCGTCATGACGGGGCCAGACCACGAACCAGTTATGAAAATTCGTAATTATTTTGCGAAAAAATACCTCCTCAGCCAGTCGAACCTGGATCTTCTGCTTACTGGGCAGGCATCTTATCCCTTCGACTATCAAGGCATGTGATAATATTTATCGCAAATAACGTATTTAGACTAACACGTCAACAATACAATGATACATATATATATATATATATATCCTCGCGGGAAATATACATCGGGATAGTATCGTGGAGTTGATGTTTTGAGATTTGCTCCCAAAACTGGTTGTCGGACTTAAATTTTCTCTTTATGTAAAAGGTTTCCGGTGGTGGATGAGTGGGAGAGCGAAGGAATTGGCGGACGAGATGATAGAACTTCTCCACGTCGAAATTCTCTGGAGTGCATCGCTGTTCAAATTCAGTTACGGAGCGGAGGGCAGTGGCATATTCTTGCAAAGAGATGTCTCGGTTCTATCTCGATTAACCGCTCCGCGAGTTCTTCGGCGTGTTCGGTTCGCGACGAATCCATTTAGCTTCTCCCGACGGTGCAATGCCCACTTCGTTTGCTTGTTCGAGATGGCTTTCGTTTGGTTCACTATGATAAATTTAAAAGAGAGAGAGTGAGTGAGAGAGTTGAGAGAGGTGAAAGAATTGAATCGTGGTTGGGCAGCTTCACCGAGTCAATCGGCGGCTTGCCAATTTGGAATCGAGAGAGGCAGTTTCATCGAGTCAATCGGCGGCTTGCCAATTTGGAATATTGAAGTGATTTAAAGAAACAATTAAGTCAAAATCGCGAACCAAACAGCCAGTCAACCGCGGAAAAGAACGATAAGGATGGACTTACTTTTGCTGTGGCGGGGCGCAGACGAGAGCTGTGATGCCTTGGCTGGATCGCGAATCACACGAAAAAATGAAATTCGCGCACAGATTCTAACTAGAAATTTTTCGGTAATAGCTTGAATAGTCCCGTCCTTGGTGTGGAGCAAAGAGAAGAGAGAGCGATTCGCTCCAAATCGCGGTTTATAAAGGGTTCCGGAAGGGTGGGAATATCTGAGCGCGTGATGAATTTCCGCGTTGACTGTCGAATGATAGTTTAGAAAAATTGCGAGTATAGAGGAAGGAGGGGAACAGTGTTCTGTGGATCGTGGTTGTTTTTATATCCGGATTTTCTAGCGAATGACGGAATTAGTTAGTGAAAATTCCATCCGCCATTCCACACCTTCAATTATTCATTGGTGTGCCCGCCAACGACCGCTAATCGCTTTTTCTTGATTGGCGTTTTCTTAGTTTCCCCACCAGTTTGGGGAATGTCGCCCTCGAATGATCTGACGCGTTTCTCATCCGTCAAGAATTTGATTTTGTTAATATTTCGAATTTTATTAGTATGTTATAAATCTTTCGGCGCCGACAAAGCTATCTTTCACAAAGAATTATTTTTTTGAGCGAAACGTGTCTCGAGAGGAATTTTTGTATATTTGTTTAAGACCCTTCTCAGATCATTCGAGGCACTTCGTTTCCCGATTAGCAGTCGTTATCTTTCTCCGAAAGAGAAGAATTCGTAAAGTCCCCCAGACGTAACATTACTGACATTTACAAGATAAAAAAAGATTTCATTAGTTCCATTGCACGTTACGTATGTATTTGCGCTTCATTCTTTCAAAGAAATATTTTTGTTCAGCCTCATAAAAAATTCTTTTTATTAACTTTTTCTGTAGAAATCTTCTGGAGGATTCATAGACATCTAATGGAAGTTACAAATCTCCATGATGGATCTCTAATGGATATCTATTAGAGATTTTTGTTCCGTGTGGGTTGTTTACCGAGACTCCATGGACCCTTTATTAGCAATCCATCTAACATCTAACAGTCTATGGAAGACGTCTAATAGAGGTCTCATAGACTTCCACGAAGCGGAACTGTGAATTTCTTCTGGACGTCTACTAGAAGTCTAATGGATGTTCCGAATATCCATGACTGACGTCTAATGGACATCTACTGGAGAATTTTGTTCTATGTGGGTTTTAATTTAAACTTTTTTCAACAAATTATAGGACTGGCCTTAAACCTTTTTATTTTGCATTTCAATGTCTTTTAACTTAAATTTGTAATTTTTGAATTTTATTTTCAATTTTAATTTTTTTTAATTTCATTAACTTTAATTCTCTTAAACCTATCCTTTTCATTTTTAATTTTTTAATAATTTTAATTCTTTTATTTTATGTTTTAATTTGTTAAACTTTTAGCAGCAGTGGGGAAACTTTTTTTTTAAAAAAAACATTTTTTATTTAATTGTTTTTATAACCTGTGTTTAATATAATTCACTTTATTTTAAAGTGATTTTATATTTAAATGAATTTCTAATCTTTTTTAATTAATTTTTTTATTTAATTGTTATTTTATATTCTTCTATTTCTTTAATCTTTTTTAAATATAATTGTAATGTAATTTTGCTTTTAAATTGACTAATCTTTTTAAATTTATGTTTTTTATTTAATTATTTTTTTATTTTTCAAATTTTCAAGTTTTTTAATTATTTTCTTTTGTTTTTTAATCTTTTTTTAATTTTGCTTTTATATTGATTTCTTGTAAGATTCTTGTACTTTTTGAATTTAAATAAAGTAACCGTTTGTCCGCTTACTTTAGGAATTAATGTCCGTTTTTATAATTATTGTCTATGGTTTAATACACGCACTGAGAGAGGTGACCGACACGTGTTGGATAATGGAGCAGGCACAATAACTTTTCAACAACTTTAATATAATGCGGTTTATCTATATTTTCACTGAGTCTACCCGTAATACAACGATTAAACAGATATCGCCTGTAACGATATCTCGACTATATTCACTACAATGATTTCGACTATACGACTTGAACTCTCGCGGATGACACGTCTGTCTCATTCGCCGACTAGGGAGAGAGTCTCCGTCGCTCGCTGCTCCGCACATCGGAGCACATTCGATGATTTCAAAACTAACAAAGATTGCATCAGCCCTTGTCTGATTGGTCCTTTCCTAGTATCACTCGTGTCGTGTTCGATTGAGAGGCGCTCTTTTTGGTCACTGAACAGCACTCGTGGCGCCATCCACCGGTTGTCCTAGGGACTTCTTAGTAACTTTCTTACATTCTAATCTTCTTAAATTTATTTTTTTATTCAATATTTTTTTTTAATTTTTATTTTTCAGGTCTTCAAGTTTAAATTTTCAAGTTTTATTTAAATTTTATTTAATTTTAAATTTTAAAGTTTCTATTTTAGATTCTTTGAACATCTTTATATCAACTAATTTTACTATTATTATATAAAAAAGTATTTTACAACTATGTTATACAATCTGTATTAGATCTAGCTTACTTACCCAACTAGGCAGAAGTCGGGAGTATGTTTTTTTTAAATTAACTTTTTTTAAGTATTTTTTTAATATTTGCTTTTTTCTTTTAAGTTTTTATACATTTTTTAATTATTATTAAATTTATAATTAAATTATTTGTTTTTAAGTATTCGTTTTTTTATTTAATCACTTTGTTTTAATTTTCAACTTTTTTATTTTCAGCTTTTTTATTTACAGTTGTTTTGCTTTTTATTATTTGTAATTATTGTTTTTGATTTCCAAGTTTTTAAATTTTTTTAACTCTTTTAAATTTCTTTTTAATTAAGATTCTTTAATTTAGTTTTAGATTTTTTTAAATTAAATTTTTATTTTTAACAATACATAGATATAGGCCGAGTACGTGTTAACTAACAAATTACTTAACGCGAAACATAGCATTTCTTCGGCAAGCAGGATTTTAGTTGCTAAAGTCTTTTAATTTGAAATTAATTCAATTAATTATATTAATTATAGTAATTATTATATTTTATTTTTAAGTTTTTTATTATTATTTTTTAACTTTTTATACCTCTCTTTTTATTTTATTATTATTTTTATTATTTGATGTTTTCTAATTTTTATTTTCTAAGTTTTTTTATTTAATTTTTTAATTTTCACAGGTTATAATAAACTAAGACGGCCTGTCGCTTTCATCACTTTCGTATTGCCCGCCATTTTTTGTTATAAACTATACAGATTACTAAATTCCCTATACAAAAGCTTATGAAATTATGAGGAATTCCCAAATAGAGGACACTACTGTTGCATTATCGTTTGAAATTATGAAAAAAGGTTTAGTTATAAGGCCCATTATACACAAAATGCATAATAAAAGATTTATTGACTAAGTTTAGTTTGCTTTATTTGCTTATGACCTTGTATCCATGTGTTTTCAATGCTAGAAATCGATCCGAGATCTCGGGTGGAAAGAGATTAGATCAATTACGTTTGAATAATTCCAATTAACTAATGTGATTGGTCAATTCTTTTTCCATCCGAGATCTCGGATCGATTTCTAGCATTGTGAACACAAGTATATAAGCAGTATTAAGGCCGTATCAGACTACGGGTTGCCGGACTTAGGGCCGCAGCACCCACTTCATAACGCATAAGAAAATAAATCAATCATAGTCTTCTATTTCTACCCCCGAAAATGAAAATAAAAGATTCTAATTTCATTTTCCTATGCGTAATGCATTATGCGTTAAGACTCGTCTACACGACAAGGCGTAAGACGTCGTAAAAGCGTAAGCGCAGGCGCAAGAGAGTTTCTGGTCGTAGCGGCGCAACAGCGTAAGGGAAATAAATTAATTTTATTTCCAACGCCTGTGCTCACATTACGCCAGCTGTTTTGTTTGAGTCGCTTTGTTATCGTTAACTTATCTCTTTAACGAGTTAATTAAATGAGTTTAAACAATTTGAAAACATGAAGGAAGATTATTATAATAAAATAGATGAAAGTAATGAAATAGGGAATAATGTATCAGAAGAACGTACGATATATATCCGTACATTCATACATCTCGTGTACTCCAATACACAACTGTACGTTAAAAAAAACAAGGGCTACAGCAAATATCAAGATAAGTCTCTCACTTGGACAAGTATAGGGACAGCGATGACTCCAGCACTCACTAGTAAGTAAATTTGAATCATGTATATAGGTTACGTATATAAGTTAGAAACTTGTTGCTGATAAGAAATTTTTTATTTTAATTGTAAAATACCAATTTATTAATTAAAAAATATGTAAAAATAAAAGTATAAAAGAGGATACAAAATTATAAATCTTAAAAAATTATTTTATTTTTATATTTAAAGTGTTACGTCCGGGGGACTTCACGAATTCTTCTCTTTCGGGAAGGAAAAATTTAACGGCTGCTAATCCATAAACGGAGCACTTCGAACGATCAAACAAAAATCAACCCGATCAATCAAAAAAAAAACTCTAAATAAACAATCTTTCTCTCGAGATATGTCTCACTATCAAAAAAAAACACTTGGTAAACCGGCTCGTCGGCGCCGACAGGTTTATGACTCACCAATAAAAATTAATATTTACAAAAGCAAATCCCTAACGGATAGGAAACGCGTTGGATCGTTCGGGGATGACACTCCCCACATTGGTGGGGAAACACAAAAAGCACCAGTCAAGAAGAACTGATTAGTGGCCGTTGGCTGGCACATCAATGAGCGATTGAGAGTGTGAACTAGCGGGAGAATTTTTATTAATAATCCTATCTATCTAAAAACTAATTCTATCATTCGCTGGGAAATCTGGAAATGCAAACACAACCACAATTCACAAAACACCGCTCCCCTCCTTCCTCTATATCCACAATTTTCCTAAACTATCATTTGACAAGCCAACACGGAAATCCATCACGCCCTCAGATATTCCCACCCCCCTTTAAAAACCGCGGATCGCTCTCTTCTTCCTGCTTCATCGCGACATTCGTGGTCGAAATTACTACAGTTAGAATCTGTGCGCGACTTTATTATTTTTTCGAGCAATTCAACGATCCAGCCTGGGCAATTGCATTCCTCGACCATCACCCGCGGCCGCTGCAACAAAAGTAAGTCCAAGTTTATCATTTTTCCCCCGCGGTAACTGGCAGTTTGGTTTGCGACCTCTCATTTATTTATGTATCTCGTTAAAAAACTCCAACATTCCAAATTGGCAAGCCGCCGATTAACTCGGTGAAGCTGCCTCCTCCGATTCCACAACATTCCAACCGGGCAAGCCGCCGATTAACTCGGTGAAGCTGCCTTCCCCGATTTCACAATATTCTATTCCACAACCTTCTAACCTGGCAAGCCGCCGATTGATTCGGTGAAGCTGCCTTATTTCGATTCCTCAATTTCTCTCTTATCTGACTCTCATTTATATAGTGAACCAAACAAATGCCATTCGGAACGGACGAACGAAACGGGCATTGCGACACCGTCGAGAGAAAGCGAATAAGCGGATTCGTCGCGAAACCTGCCACGCCGAAGAACTTGCGGAGCGATTAATAGAAGTAGAGCCGGGACTAGCCAACATCTCGCTCCATCAATACGCCTCCGCCCTCCGCTCCGCGGCCGAATTCGAAAGCCAATGTACTCCGGAAAATTTCGACGTGGAGAAGTTTTTTTACCTCGTCCGTCAATTTCCTCGCTCTCCCGCCCATCCACCTCCTGGCACCTTCTTCATCCCACGAAAATTTAAACCCGACAAGCAATTTTGGGACCAAATCTCCAGACACGAAATAACCGATACCGTCCCTATGTATATTTCCCGTGATCCTCTTCCCTACCTCGTCCCAATCAAGGCATTCCGCACCGCGCATCCTAATCCTCCCCCACACCTGCAACCCGATCCCCGATAGACATGCTCGCGATCACCAATTTTTTGCCCCAATTAGAACAATTAGGAATATAAGTCCAGATTTTCCTTGCCCGCGTTATTTTTTTTATATATTTTTTATGTATAAGACTTCTCTTTGTAACCAATACCTCAACCTTTTTTTTTTATGTACACGAACAGAAAATTGTAACTCGTTTTTATTATTTATTATTAAATTAATTGATCAAAATTCGGTCTAAACTTTTTTTTCTCTCCTAAACTTGACCCCGCGCCGTTCCCGGCTCCCTGAGGATCGCACTAGGTCCATCCCTGGTCAAAGAGATTCGGTTCTCTGACCTAAAACGGACCACCGATAGCGCGGGCGCAGGCAAGGGTAATAACGTCGCCGACGCTGACCCGATCCCTGCCCCCTTAACGCGCGTTCGACTCGCGGATCGGCATCACGACGTCGTTCCGCGAAAAAAGGAGAGGTTCCGTGCGTCCACCCGAGTTCTCCTCCTCCTGACGAGAGATATTATCTTTCGTTCAGAACACGGACGTAACAAAAGTATTGATAAACATTTAATTTTAAAAATATAAAATTAATGAAATTTTTTATTAAAATAAAATTTAAAATATTTATTTTAATAATTAGTTATGCTCGAAGATTAGAGGCTCGAAAGATAATAAAAAGATAATAAATCGATAAATAAATAATTGGATTATATGAGTCAAGCCAGATAACGGAGGCTAACGATATATTTGAAATTACCAAACTATACAATAACTTTAAATAATAATCTAACAAATAATAAACATACATTTCGACCTTTAATGCGATCTTCTTCAGTGTTTTAAAAAAACGACGGGTTTATTCACCCAACGAAATTAAAATGTTGAGCGTCTTACTGTTATCTAATTAATGCAAAAGTCATAGTTCTAATCGTTGTAGCAGAGTTCCGAGATGCACTCCATTTGAATATTGTATATCTTGACTAGGTATGACCAGTAATAAAAGAATCTGGATAATATAAAAAAAATAATGTCTAAGGTTAAAATTTAAGGATGTGGGAAAGAATCTAAGCAAGAGATAGAATAATAATCAAGCCGTTAAAAAACTAATGTATGTCCAATTATAAAAAAACGTGTATAATTATTGAAATACGTTAAAGACAATGTGAGTAAATTCTGTGTAAATTTTAAAATGTAAATTGTAAAATTCGTGTAAATTGTAAAATATGAGGCTTGAAGTAAAGAGTGATTATACCTGGTCAAGTAGGAATACAGGTTGAAACAGTTATTGGTAATGTTAAAGAGGTTACAAGTTTCTCTTAAGAGTGCGGAATAGAACATGTGAACCGAGATCCAAGATAATTAATTAAGAAAGGAGTAAAAAAAGGGAGAGAAGACAGGAACCAAGGAGGGAGGAGGAATAGAGTAAGGGTAGGAATGAAAGGGAAAATATCGAAAGGAGGCAATTATGAATAAGAGAGGGAGTTAAGAATAGAATGATACATCTCAGGGAGTAATTTAGTTGCTCTGTTTGTTTAAGCTTTGTTCTTGTTTTTTGATGTGCATTTCAGACACAAGTCTTTTCATAAGGCAAGACTCATTATCCAAAATTTTTACGTTGTCCCAATCGAAAATGTGGTTCTCAGAGATGCGGTGCATGGAAATAACAGATGGAGACTCGTTTTTTTTGTTGACATCTGTTCTGTGTTCGTAGAGTCTCGTCTTGAGTTGTCTTTTTGTTTGACCCACATAACTAGTCTCACAATTAATTTTGTAGATCACATCTCAATGAGATAGATGGTCTAGTTTATCTTTGCCCGTGATTATGAATTTTTGTAAAGTGTTCAGTGTGAAGGCTACTTTTATATCATGTCTTTTCGCCACCGACCGGAATTTCTCTGAGATGTCACTAACATAGGGTATACGAAATAGGTTTTTCTCTAGTTAACTGACATTGTCGGTGACATTGTGATCTTTTTTTTTTTATAAAAGAGGTGCTTCAATCTGTTGTTGATCGTTTTCATAATAAGCTCATAAGGCGTATTACCTTTCAAATATAAGAATTTAATCATCGCATGATATTCAATTTTTTCTATTTTTATAAAAACACTGATCGACTGATACGAATAACTGTCAAACAATAACTGAACGTCCAAAATGGCTACATTTTTCACAGATATCATTCAAAGCATGTACGATTGTAATATCAGAATGGTTTTGATGAGTAATGCCGTCTTCATGTTAAGACTCAAAACCTTTCAGACAATTCTACTTTAACCATAAACTCCAGTATAAAACTACTTGGTCCAATTCTAGAGGTTGAATGGCCTCAATTGCCTACGTAATATCGAACAGAGCAATATACCCATCCAAATTTTGGACGTAAGGACCTTAACGTCAGCAAACATAGAATCGATCGGGTTGATACTATGCAAAGTTTGACTAGTGAAACAGCAAAAGAAGAAAACTCAAAAAAAAATACGTGGAAAAAATTAACATTGAATTAACGAAAGAGGAGAACATAAGAGACCTGTATATTCAAGACAACTACAGCAGGAAATTAAGGACAACGAAATGCGACTGGAAGACGACATTGAAATATGTTGGAAAAAAAACAACATAATGAAGATAACGAAAGGAGTCTAAGAGAAGAGGAAGGTAAATAAGAATATACTGAAGATCAAAACACTATAGTTCATAACGGAAATAAAAGAAATGATAAAGAGCAAAAAAAAAGGCTTATCTACAATGTTTTAGCAACAGATCAGCACGAGAATATGACGAGTTTAGAAGAGTCAGAAACAAAATTAATGCTAGACTAAGAAAATGGAATACTGGGTAAACTTTGCACGAGATATGGAGAAGAGCTTATATGAAAACTGAAAAATTATATGAGGAGTACTAATATGACAAGAAATAAGTGAATGTACACAGCAATCACGAGTGAATCACGAGCAATCAGCAGTACCACTTAGATACAATATTTCCGAAACCTGTATCATGAAACGCAAAGCGCGACAGAATAGACCTCACGACCACAAGAAAAATCAACCGTAATAGACATACGGTTGGTGGAAAAAAAGATCAAAAAACGAAAAAATCACCAGATAAAATAGTTGACAAATTACTCAAGTATGGCGGACAGGAGTCATAGTTAATAATTAACAAGCCAGCATTTATGTGCTTCATTAATTTGATCAAAGCATACGACAGGATCAGACTGAAAAATGTGATAAGCGCACTTAAAGAAGAGAACATTCCAGAAGATATAGTCCATAATCAAAGAACTAAACATACGCATACTAAAAATACGCACATATTAGTAAATAACAACTTGAGTGGAGAGGTATCAAATTCAATAGAAGTCAGACAGGGAGATTCACTCAATCTGCTCCTCTTCAGCATTATTATAGATAGAATAATATCAGACATAAAAAGAACAGATTGAGGATATTGATTAAACAAGGGAACAATGAAAATAACTTATTATGCGGATGATGCTATAATTATAGCGGAGGAGAAGAACGACCTACAAAGGATGCTGCACATGTTCCACATTGCAGCAGCACGATTCAGCATGGAAATCTCCGCACAGAAGACAAAATCCCTAGTCGCAGCAAGAGAGCCAATCCACTGTAAATTAACTGTAAACGATTAGACGAAAGAACAGGTCATGTCCTTCATATCTGCATCTAGGCTGCAGGCTATGGAGCTCGCATCAAGCCAAGACAGAATGAGAGACTAAATCACCAGAGCGACAAGGGTGATCGGCTACCTAAGAGACATGGAATAACAGATTCATGGGGACAACAGTTAAAGTACGGATATACAAATCCTGCCCAATACGCGGCAGAAATCCATGCAGAAACATCTAAAACCAAAGCGAAACTTAGAACAACAGATGCGGATACTAAGAAGAATAAATAACTCACACTGAGAGATAGGGTGCCAAGCAGAGAAATCAGGGAAAGATGTGAAGGATATAATCAGATGGATACGAAAAAGAAGAAGAACATGGAATGAACACGTGTCAAAAATGGAGGAGGATCGTTTGGACAAAATAGTACGAGATGGAAAGCCAGAAAGTCGCAGACCACTCGGGAGACCAAAATGATGAAAAGAGTATCGGACATCCACATCATAAGAAGGAGTGACATAAATTAGTATAAACAAGTTATAGGCTTACTACAAGAGGAAGAAGATTTCTCGATTTCCTCGGAATCATTCGTTGGGCTCGCAGAAGCGAAACCGAATCCGATCCCGAGAAGATTAACGGGAAAAAGAGGTTGTGCGTACGCAGTCCCAGCCAGAAGCTGGCAAAAAGCCAATTTTCGTCCCTCTGAATCTTCCGAAACCCGTTAACCGAAAGAATTACTCGAGCGTATTCGTTGTTTCGGCCAGGAGTTACCGATCAGCATTCACAATCAGCAATTACTCCGCCGATTTAACTACAGCGTAGAAACAAACATCTCCGTCAAGAGAAACTGACCGCTGTGCCCAATACGTTCAAGCACGAGACGTAGTGAGTATGCTGTCTTTTCGTCACAAACAACCGCCTTCTTACTCTTCGAGGAACATACGCGATCCGTGTTCGCATCCGCATCAAAATCGATCGCGCCTACGATAAACGTTCGTACGTGATCCACGCTCACATCCGAAATCGACTGCGTCCATACGCGATCTGTGTCCGCATCCACGTCAAGATCGATCGCGCAAGAATCCACACCAAAGCCGATTATAATATCGATCACATTACTCTGTAAATATCCGCGTCATAACCATTTACAATACCATTGCATTAATTATCCGATTGTAAAATCGATTGCACTGTTCACTGTGCGTATCCGTGCTGTAACCAATTGTAATATCGATCACGTTTACTATAAATGCTTGCATCGTAATATTAAAACCGATTATAAAACTTGCATCCTTCATTGTAAATATTCACGCTGTAAAAACGTATAGCATCGTTGCATTACATTGTTCAACCACTGTAAATACACGTACGTTAATTATTGTAAAATAGTTGTAATAACTTTCTGACCATGACTTTTTTTTGACGCCACGCTATACTTGTTGTATTTTATTTTTAAGTTGACTATAATAAACATCTATATAATCAAACGATATTCGCCTCCCATCTTTTGCAATCCGAACCTGGTCTAATCCAAGGAATTATCTGCACATAAAGTTATTATCAAATTCACGACAAAAAGACGAGCGTTTTAGTCATACAAGGATTTGAAAAGTCCATGAAAAAATAAAAAAAAATTTTTTTTTTTAATTTCTTTTTATTTCTGAAATAATCTCGATACACTTGTTCCAGCGGTGTTCTAACTTTTTTATGCTACCCAATAGTATGATTTATTACTCCTTAAAATACGCGTTTGTTTCATCGATAATCTCTGAACTTAATCCAAATCTTTTACCAGCAAATCATGTCTTCATATTCGGAAATAAAAAAAAATCGCAAGGAACTAAATCTGGAGATTATAATGGATGTGAAATCAATTCGTAACGTAATTCATATAATTTTGCCATCGCAATTGCTGACTTGTGAGTAGGTGCTATGCTTTATCATGATAAAAAAGTACTTTTTTCGTCGCTAAATGTGATCTTTTTTTCTTAATTTCAGAATTCAATCAATTCAATAACATTGCATAATATTCTCTTGTTATTGTTGTTATTGTTTTCTCTTTTTCTAAATAATCGATAAATATTATGCCGTGCGAATTCCAAAAAAATATCGCCATCTTTCCAGCTGAAGCAACGACTTTTACCTTCTGCAACTTATTCCAGCTTCGCACTATTATTTCGATTGAATTTTCGATTCTGGTGTGAAATGATGTATCCAAGTTTCAATGATTATGTATCGAAGCAAAAATTTATCTGAATTACGTTTAAACTTCTCCAAACATTGTTTTGAAATATTCATTCTTTTTAATTGATTGTGAGCAAACATGGAATTTTGCTGACAGTTTCTTCATTTTGCTGACAGCTTCTTCATTTACAATTCTTCACGCAAAATGTATCCAACGTTCATTTGATATCTTAGCAAGCTCACGAATCTTAATTCGACGATCCTTCAAAACAGCATCATGAATTTTTTTCGATGATTCCTTCAGTGGTTGCCTTTTTTAGTCTACCAGAACATTCAGCACCATTTATGCTTATACGACTACAATGAAAATCACCAAACAACTTGTAAATCATTCTAATTGACAGAGCAGAATTCGGAACATGTTTATCAAGTTTTGCTTTTGTTTTTGATATTTTTTCACGCAAAAATACAATAATATTTAATCAATACACGAAACTTATTTTTTTCCATTTTTTTTTTAATCCAAAAGTTGTATGCTTCAAAAGACTCAAAACTAAACTACCTAGACATCTTTATGAAAATTTGAATTTTTTCATTCAAAGATTAATTTATAATTTAAAGATTAGTTCATTCAACCAATTATTTCAATTCTATTAATTCTTTATTTATAGCACCATCGCTTAGATTTTTCATGGACTTTTCCAGGCTACTTTTGGACGTTTTGCAATCACAATCTTATTAAATTCAAATAGTATCTAATATTCAATCCTAATGTGTATATCATTTATATAAAAGATTTGAAAAAAGGCGCCAAGTTATAATCTTATTACTTCGAAAGTTAAATGTTGCTTTTAAAAAATGTAAATCAATCAATTCATATCTTTGTATTCCCATTAAAATCTTCTTATTCTAAAACCCAAGTGATAGTAGCTTTAATTCTTTTTAAAAAATAATGATATTATAAAGTTGCATTTAACTTAATTAATATGAATATGATCTATATAAAAGATTTGATATCAAAAAAGTGATTGATATAAAAATGATTGATATAAAAAAAATTTAATTTAAATAAAAAAATTTTATGTAAAAAAACTTGGCGCTGGATACAAAAATAAAACTATTTAAAGTAATAATATATATAATAATAACATTAAATTAATAAGAATACAGTTTCTTGCACATAATATATTACGTCGTCATATTACTTTATAACAAGTAAACTTAATCTTATATTAATCTTATTGCTTGAATAATATGTACATAATGGTCATTTTTATTACTGTCGCAATGTTCTTTAAATCTTGTCATTACTTTTTTAAATAAAAATTTCTCATTTTTACTTTTGTTATTATTTCAATCAAGGTAGCAGCGCCAAGTTTTTTACATAAGAATTTTTTTATTTAAATTAAATTTTTTTATTTTGCATTATTACCTTTTTAATTCTTTGTAATTAAATTTTCCATTCGATTCAAATATACATGTATTTAAAAATTCTTTACAGAAAGATGTCGGAACCTTATGTATACATATATTGAGATAAAATGAAAACTATTTTTATGTTAGATACATATCATTTGAGTTAAATTAAGTTAAACACAATTTTATGATATCATAATTTTGAAAAAGAATTAAAGCTACTATCACTTGGGTTTTAGAATAAGAAGACTTCAATGAGAATACAAAGATACGAATCATTGATTGATTTATATTTTTTAAAAGCAATTCTACATTTAATTTTCGAGATAATGGGACAGTTACGTCCAGACCAAAAGGATTAAAAAATTAAAGAAATAACGAAATACAGATGGGCTCGGAAAGACGGAACAGCTGCTCCTTTGAGGGTCAACTGATAACCGTCGAGTCAAACGCACTGATTGCGCCTCGGCACTAGGTCAGCGATAAGGACTCGCTGACATCGTGATCCAGACGTGCGCTAGTTGTTAGGCGCCGTTTTTAGGTCAGAGAACTTAATCCCTTTTACCTGCGATGGGACCTTATACGATCTTTGGAATAGCGAGGAACGAAAGAGAGAGAAATTTAAATGACAAAACGTCAAGTAAATTGGATTTACATTTAATTGATGATTTTGAATAAATACAATTTAGCAAAATTACAAAGATTTATACAATCACTATCTCTAGTTTCAAAGTACAAGTTTATCTAAGATATATATACAGGGTGTCTGGCATCGGTTATATCACCTCTCGTGTGTAGATAGAGCTGGTAAAACTGAGTAGAAAAATCTTCTATCATTTTGCAATTTTCGCAATAATTATCGAGTTATTAATTATTAAAAATCATCGTATTAGCCTGGCCCACCGACAAATGCAAGCGCGCGGCAAGATACTCTCGCTTGGCGATCATCATTCATAAGCGCATGAGGAATTATTTACTTCAAGCGGCTCATGCGTAGCTATTGCCGTTTGTGTGTGTGTGTGTGTGTGTGTGTGTGTGTGTGTGTGTGTGTGTGTGTGTGTGTGTGTGTGTGTGTGTGTGTGTGTGTGTGTGTGTGTGTGTGTGTGTGTGTGAGATCACGGGTGTTATAAATGTTCGGAGGGCATCAGGTAGAATTTTCGAGTCATGTATTAGGTGTACAAAAAAGTTCTGAGCTTTAGATTTTATACAACCGAAATAACAATTTAAATTTTATATATCTTTCCGCTCTTTTGCGGTTTTAAAGCGTTGACATTTGCCTTCTAAAATGTCATACGGTTTGGCGTTTGATGCACATAACCTCAAAAATCAGTAGTGTTCACGATGTGGTTCACAATAATAAAAGAGCATATTCGATTTTCCATCCACTTCGCATTTCATCTGAAGAAAAATGCTGCTGAAGCCACTGCAATGATTTGTGCTGCATATGGAGAGAACGCTGTAAGTCATACTACATGTAAAAGATGGTATCAAAAATTTCGCCAAGGAGATTTCAGTCTTGAAGGTGAACCGCGTGCTGAACATCCTCAAAAGATTGAAACGGACGAATTGCAAGTACTGCTGGATATAAACTCTGCGCAAACTGAAAAGGAGCTTGCAGAACAGCTTGGCGTTACGCAGCAAACCATTTCCGTACGTTTACATACGATGGGAAAGGTTCAGAAGGAAAGCAGATGTTCCACATGATTGTCCGAAGACAACAAAAATCGTCGGCGTGACACTGCACTCACTTTGCTTTCAAAGTTCCGGAAAAAAGATTTTCTGCACAAAATCATTACAGGCGATGAAAAGTGGATTCTTTATGATAACCCTAAACGTAGAAAATCATGGGTTGATCTTGGTCAACCTTCGACATCGACGCCAAAGCCCAATATCACGCTAAGAAGGTTTTGCTCTGTATCTGGTAGGATTGGAAAAGTGTGTTGTATTACGAGTTGTTACAACCGGGTGAAACAATCACGGCAGACCGCTACAACAACAATTGACCAATTTGAGCGATGCATTAGAAGAAAAAAGGCCAAGGACGTAGTAAAGTGATCTTGCTTCATGACAATGCTCGATCACATGTTGCGAAAGCGACTCAGGACCATATCTTTGCGTTAGGCTGGGAACTTCTCCCGCACACGGCGTATAGTCCAGACATGGCGCCTTCCGATTATTACCTATTCCGGTCGCTGTAGCATCATTTGGCTGATACACATTTCGTGAGATTTGAAGAGATACGAAAATGCATTGATGACTTTATTGCTTCGAAGCCGGTGAGCTTCTATCGTCAAGGAATTCGCAAGCTACCCGAAAGATGGCAAAAGGTCGTTGATGCAAACGGGGAATATTTCGCTGATTAATATTTTTTTGTTTGTTTTTGAATAAAGATTGAATTTTACAAAAAAAAAGCTCAGAACTTTTTTGTACACCTAATAAATATTTGGATTATAATTCTTAGATGATATTCCTACCCGGTTATACAATAAATTCTGAACTTAAGCTAATGGCATGAATATGAATGTAAATTATTGATGATGAATTATGGAGGGGAATAATCCTGATCCTCCTCCGGGGGAAGAGTTTCCAAATCACGATAGAGGCAGGGTTCTTCCAATAGCTTGGGAGGAAAAGAATACTCTTCTTGCTCCCAGGGACTTGGGGACAGGTCACTAAAATCTAGAATGGGAGATTGTGTGGGGGATTGTGGTTCAGGTGAGTAACTGGACGCTATAAGGAAAAAGGGGCGACTCAGAGATTCGCAAAAGACGTCGGGGAAAAGGCGAGCAAAGGATTCGGGGAGAAATTCTGGAACTGGAACGGGTGATCTTAATTGAGGACCTTCGGCTAGTTTCTTCAAGGTTTGGTTAGTTTGTATGGCGATTTTCTTGATCGCTCGTCGAGCCCTGGCATTCCGGCGATGCCGAATTTTATGGCGCGCTTGGTTAGTTTTGAAACCTTTGATCGATTCAATACAAAGGAATAAGGAAATGAATGAGGTAATCAATAAAGGAGAGAGAAAAAGTGAGAAAAAGGAAAAGAGAAGAGAAAAGGAAAGATTCGCCGAATTATTCGGCAACCATGATCCTTAAGGGCCCTCTGTAATTCAGATAACTCTAGAGGCACCACAGCGAACTAATAGGATAGTAGAAAGAAAGATTTGTCGAATAAAAAGTGTTGCGAGCGTCAAGAACGCAATCGTGCCCACCGCTGACGCAGCGAATTGCGGCAAGCATACGATATTCATCCGAATATCATTACTTGCTAATCAATAGTGATTGCTAAACTGCAATCACATTTATTTTGTGACCGCTTCATGTAAAGTAATTCCCAATCGGATTGAGCGGTTTTTACGCGGAAAGCTGCCGCGCAACCCGAAAATATACTGCGAACGCTGATGAGCATGTTACTACACTGCAAGGACCGATCGCAGGGAGAAGGATAAAAACGAAAGACTGATGCAAAGAAGAAGATTGGTAAAGACTCTGCATTGCTGTCGGTCGCGGTCCGAATTAATAAGTGTAAAATATACAATTTAATAAAATTTATTCAAAAGCAACGACAAGTGTCGTGAATTACACGAAGAACCTCAGCCAACCCTTCGGACCCTTCCCCGAAACGATTCGCACAACATAATCTGGTGGCAGCGGTGGGATCGTTTCGGAGCAGCAGCAGCACCCAGATCTGGAAAAGGCAAACGATTAGACTTAAGGAGAAGGCCGAAAAGGGAGTTGACATCCCGGTGAGAGAGAGCCGATAGAGCGACAATGCCAAGCATATCAGCGACACCGGAAAAGCAACGACCTACCACAATAGCCAGCGCTACGTCATCAACATGCGAATTGCGATCGTAACGTAAGTTATAGAAAATTAAAGCGAGTTAGATATCGAGAGAAGCAACTAGATGTCGGACGAGGAAGTTAACCAAACTCCCGCCGTAAAAAACACATCGTGGCTACACCGCGAGTCAGCCGAGCGTTCAGCCTGAGCCTCTCGAGCCTCGAGCAGACGGAAAATTCATGCGACTCGCGCGATAATGTACGCCGCGATTTAAGTAATTATTATTCTGACGGTAGTCTGGCGAGTCAACCGGAACTCCAAATATTGTAATCGAACGCGTGTTTTCGCTCAACGATATAGACACTAGCCTACTACCGAGTAGAGACGCGACGACGCTTTACTACGACCAATAGACGCGAGATCTGACAATAGTGACGGCACGAACGCAAGTAATTCTAGTCGCGGAGAATTTTCGTTGACATCCTACGATAGTAGCATATTCGATCCAACCGAATTCCACACCACCTCACGAAACACAAATCCAGCGGAAATGGCAAATCAGTCCTCAGGCATACCGTTAAAACCGATCGTGGAAGAGCAACAAGTAATAAGCAGAGAATTGGAAGACGAAGTAAAAAGAATAAGAACCACTCTAAGTCACATTGGAAACCCGATCCGGCAAAAGCATCGCACGACACGCGAGATAATGTTGGCCGAGTTACTAGAAGGCATGCGAGCGTTACAGGGCCGCCTAAGTAGAAGCCAAGTAGAAGCTGCAAATTACGATCGGAGTGCAGAAAATGACGAACCGATACGACATACGGACGCACAATGAACAATGTCCGAAATTCGCGAGACCCCGCAAATATGTTTATGAAGCTAAAAGAAGCGCGCGATATGATCCCGGAGATGGATTGATCGTCGCGGAACCAAGTCCAAAAATTTTTAAACGCGAGCACTTACGCGAAATACATGAGCGAAATAAATCCTGCCGACGAAAAATCATTATTAAAAGCGATCCTGTGCACGAAGCTAACGGGGAAAGCCATGCACGATTTCTAAACAAAGGACATACGCACGTTCGCGCAATTGAAGCGAGAAATCGAGATGTGTTATTTGGCAAAGCGTAGTACCACGCACATTCAGCGAGAGTTTAACATGACCCACCGAAAACGTGGAGAAAGCGTGCGAGAATACGGACTCCGCGTTGACAAACTAACGATGGAACTCTATCAATCTATGGTAGACGGCCGCGAGCAACGGAAGGCAATTCTAAATACGATCCAGGAATCAGCCCTAAAAAATTTCCAACTAGAATTACGTGACGAAATACAAACACTAGTACGTTCCAGAAATTATACGAATTTAACAGCCGCGATTCTAGGCGCGACAACCGAAGAAAAATTAAAAGGTAGCCAACCTACCAAAGTTTATAATAACGAGAAAGTAGAGGCAATCAAGAACAGAATAGAAACCGCAATCAAAAATTGGAGTGCCACAAATGCGGTAGACTAGGTCATCTGGCGCGTGATTGTCATTCAAGCCGATACACAAACAGATATCCGCTACCGCGAGCCGAAAGACCAGTGAACGTAATTAATATCGAAAAATACTGCTCGTATTGCAAAAAGGCAGGCTATAAGCGCGACGAGTGTTGGTCACTGAACGGCCCCCGAGAAAAGAACAGCCGAGACGGATGAGACAGGATAACGGAAAATGGCGACAAATAAATATCGCCGTAATAATAAAAAAGAATAAGCAGCGAAGGGGGAGCGATGATCTGTTGTTCACAAACAACGGCGACGACGACGAAGAAGAAGAGAAATCGAGAACAAAGATAACGCAAGCATCAAGTGACACAGGTGAATACGCCTCACACAAACGCCACATTAGATTTGATTACCTTGCCGATGCGAGAGACGAAAAAGAGAAAAATGAGCTTCCTCCTAGATATAGGCACCACCCTGACATTAATAAAAATAGGAAATCTAAAGGGAAACACTAATGCGCGAGGAGCAGTTAGCTCTAACCGGAGTTACGAGCCACAAGATATACACTCTCGGAAAGATAAAAGCAACGATAACGCTAAGAGACCGAGAGATACGACATATTATGTATGTAGTGAGAGATGATTTCCCAATAAATTATAAGGGAATATAGGGACTAGATTTTTTTAAATAAGCAGCAAGCAAAATACGACTACGGAAAAAAATAAGTTCGTATTGATAACGCAACCTTCAAACTCTACCCATATAAGAAAACCGCGCCTCGCAGCGAAACCATAATCCAGGCAGTAACCAATCGAAATAGCATTGGAATAGTAAATGCAGTCGAAACTAAATCCGGAGTTTTCATAGGAAATTGTTTGGCTATACCAGAAGAAAATGTGTGCCCAATAAGTATAATAAATAAACCACGGGAGAAATCGTAGAGATAACAACGCCTCTCGTCACAGTGGACAAGATAAAGACATAACAATGCCGCACACATGCATATGGAGGTGTCAAGTAACAACGCAAGCGACGAACCCATTCAGATTTACTCGTGAAGAAAAATTGCACAGACAATTGCAAATCGAGCATTTAAATGAGGAAAAGAAGGCCTTACACGAGATTTGCGAAGATTTTTGTACCTTCCACCTAGAAAACGACCGCTTATCGCACATTAATACCGTAGCACACGAAATTAATACACGAACAGATAGCGCGCCGGTGAATGTTCGACCGTATAGATTGCCGGAGAAGCACAAGGCAGAAGTAAATAAACAAATAGCAAAAATGCTGGATGACGAGATAATCCGCTCCAGCATGAGTCAGTGGAACGCGCCCTTACTAGTAGTACCGAAGAAATTAGACGCATTTGAAGAACGAAAACTACGAATAGTTGTAGATTTTCGGAAACTAAACGACTTAACAATTGGCGATTCTTTCCCGTTCCCGAATATCACCGACATATTAGATTAACTAGGAAACTAGGAAATATTTTACAACGTTGGATTTAGCATCAGGATATCATCAAATTTTCATGCATGAGGAACACAAACAAAAAACAGCGTTTTCCACACCCTATGGACATTACGAATTTAAGAATGCCCTTTAGATTAAAAAATACGCCTGTAACATTCCAGAGACGTATGAATTAAGTGCTAACCGGACTACAAGGCCTCAAATGCCTAGTCTATCTAGATGGCATCGTAATATACAGACCAAATTTAAAAGAACATAACAAAAGACTAATTGAAGTATTCAAAAAACTAAGAGACTACAATCTGAAACTACAACCGAATAAATGTGAATCTTTAAGAAAAGAGGTGACATACCTAGGTCATTTCCGAAAACGATATAATCCCGGATCCATCAAAAATAACGGCCATAACAAACTTTCCAGTACCTAAAAGGGTAAAAAATGTGCAATCCTTCATAAGATTAACCGGTTATTATAGAAGATTCATCAGGAATTTTTCGAAGATAGCGAAGCCACTGAAAAAATTAACAAAAAGGACAAAAAATTCGCTTGGACAGCAGAACAACAAAACGCATTCGAAACACTAAAGGAAAAACTAACGACCGCACCAGTTCTAGCCTACCCTGACTTCACTAAACAATTTATATTAACGACAGACGCGTCGGTTACGCCATCGGAGCAGTATTGTCGCAAGGGCCGGTAGGTCAAGACCGACCAATTGCATACGCAAGCAGAATTCTGAATAAAGCGGAACAAAACTATAATACAATAGAGAAAGAATTGCTAGCCATAGTATCGGCCATCAAACACTTTCGACCGTACCTGTATGAAATAAAATTCCAAATAGTTACAGATCACAAGCCATTGATCTGGTTATTTAGTATAACAGATCTGGTTCGCGATTAATCAAATGGAGACTCAAATTAGAAGAGTACGACTATGAGGTGATACACAAGGCCGACAAAGGCAATACAAACGCTGACGCGCTCAGCAGAAACCCGATTGCGCTCAACACACAGATAAACAGCATCAAACGCGACAAGGAAGAGCGCGAATATAACAAAGAGGAAAAGGAGCAAATAATGTATGAATATCATAATGCCCCCCCTCAGAAGACATCAAGGCGTAACACGCACTGTAAATCGGATACGATTAACGCATAATTAGCACAGACTAACAAGAGAGGAAGAATATATCGCCAAATGCGAATATTGCCAAAAAAACAAACTGAGCAGAAAAACCAAAATGCTTCTGGTATTGACCGATACGGCAGAAAGACCGTTTGAAAAATGCGTTCTAGACATCGTAGGATCACTCACGGTCACCATGAAAGGAAATAAATACTTACTAACATTCCAGGACGACTTAACAAAATTTAGTAAAACAATACCGATATCAGACCAGGAAGCAAGCACGATTGTTAAAAAATTCATTACAAAAATAATATACGAATTCGGAATACCGGAGAAAGTACTAACAGATCAAGGAACGAACTTCGTCAGTGACATGTTCAGGGATGTATGCATCTTCCTAAAAATAACAAAAATTCAAACAACCGCGTATCATCCTGAAAGCAACTCTCTCTCTGGAGCTCTGGAGAGATCGCACAGGACTCTGACCGAATATTTAAGGCATTATATAAATGAAGATCAAACTGAGATGAATGGATCCTTTACGCGATGTTCACATACAATATGACACCGCATACAGTAACGAGCTGTACACCGTTCGAATTGATGTACGGGCACCGAGTAACACTACCTACGGCAACACTACCTGACAGCGCCGCCGAAACCATACTACACATATGATAACTATGCGCAAGAACTAAGAGAACGACTCCGAGCCACACAGAAATTAGCAAAAAAACATATCCGCGAAGCAAAACAAAAGGCAAAAAAACTATGCAGATAAAAATACGAACATTAAAACCTTTAAAGTAGGAGATAAGGTCCTCCTGCATAACGAAGCAGTGCGCAGAGGACGATCGAAGAAATTGGAAGCACATGGATAGGTCTATATCAAATAATCGAGAAAATCTCCGATGTTAATTACAAAATTAAACAGAAACGAAAAATTACGACGGTGCACGCGAAACGATTCAAATTATTCATCGAAAACTAGGAAACAACCGTGTACGAATAATTAGCCGCGAAAAGTGAAAAAAAGAAGCATTAACAAAGGCAGTATAAAATTGGAGTTAATAAAAAGAAGAAATAGGACAGGACTCACCAGTCACGAAGAGGCAGGACGGCGACGAAACCGTCGCCCGTTGGCGACACAAACTCGCACCCGCAGAGAGTCCCCGTGGGGGTAGCGTTCCTCAAGAACAGGCGAAGGAGGCGCTTGGGACCTCTCTTGGACATATCGTGCCCGCAAAGGAGCACGGGGGCGGCACGCCTCAGTCCAGACGGCCGTAGACGGTCACTTAGACATTACTCTGGTGGCAAGCCGTTGCGTCGCGCGACGGTCGCACACACTCGTTGCATATAAGGGGAACATACTCTCTATCGCATACAACGCATTGCATGTTACTACTTTTTCAAAACCAACAAACGATGCACAGCACGCCACGGTCGACGGCAAACTGAATAAAATAATTTATTAAACGTACTACACAAAGAATACACGAATTAGAATTTGCGAAAAAGTCTGAGTCCTAGTCTTGCAGGATGCTCCTTGTGTTGAGAGGGGCAGTACAAGCGATACCCGATTCCCGATATGCCTTTGACTGAGAATTGTTCTCGCACTAGCCAGGGATCTACTACGAAGAAATCGACCAGCTGAAACAGGCTGAATCGACATGGAAACTAGTGATGAAACTGGGCGCAAAGAAATTAAAGATCAGACATCAGCAGTTACATATTCAGGAAACCATACTGCAGTGCGGAAAAATAATAGGCAACGCCCAGTTGCAGAAACATTATGAGGATAATAGAAAAAGACAATACCAAGTTGATCAAGTAGATGTTGATCAAGTAGATCAAGTAGCTGTTGACGCAAGTAGAAACACTGTACAAAACAACTGATAGACGACGAGGACTGTTGGATGCGGTCGGGTCAGTCAGCAAAATATTGTTCGGAACGATGGATGCCGATGATCAGAAATTAATAGACGAGCAACTGCAAATCTTACGAACAAACGGCAAGATACTGCAGCACGCAGTAACAAACTAAATAAGAATAATCAACGCACAATAGCGCACTTGGACGAATTAGAAAATACGCTAAATTATAACGAAAATCTGATAATGAACGCTACAAAACGACTAGAGCAACAGTTGGCAAAGTCGACTACAGGCAGACGTAGACGAACATTTATTAATCCTGACGACCATAATGAATGATCTAATGGAAGACACGGAAAATATAATAAACTATTTGACATACGGGAAAAACGGAATGATACCGACACGACTATTACCTATCGAACACATAATAACAGCTCTCAGAGAAGCAACTACACAATTAACGGGATTACGCTTCCCTTTTAAAATCCAGAACATTGAACACTGAACATTGGCGGACAATATACACATATATTACTCTTAGCGCGTATTCGAATGGATCATATGTATATACGATCTTGCGATTTCCGATTGTAGCATATCTACATTTAAATTAGTTAAGGCGATACTATTACCAGTACACGATCATACGAATGTATTCGCCTACATAAAAATAAACCATCCTCTGTTAGCTATAGATAAAGAGAATCACCATTACAAATTACTAGAGGAGATAGAGTTAGAACGCTGCATATGAGAAACAAACACGTACACATGCGAACTTTGCGACATATTATGCGGAAACAATAGCACCATGCGAGGTGCAAATATATACACACACCTCAATTACTACGAAAAGAATCATATTATATCCAACATACCGTGGATAGCATTAACAGAGGAGCAAGCGTGGCTCTACTCCATGGCATATAAACAGGAAATTAGCATTAAGTGTGAAAGCCAGATAGAAGAAAAAATTATATTAGAAGAAACCGGAAAAATAAAACTAAAAAATAATTGTAAGTTAACCACACCAAATGTAATATTAAAAGCGCGAAAAATTGAAGGAATAAAATATATCCAAAACTACTTCCCCGATTACAATATAACGCTGGAAATAAAAAATAGAGACACTGATAAGAATAAGATAGAAAAAACTGATACCTTATGACAAATAATTAAAAACCGTAGATTTAAAAAAAAACGTAGATTTAACTAAATTAAGCGTAAACCTAGAAGAAATAGGAGAAACTCTAAGGGATAGCGATAACGATCGAAAATAAATATTTTATATATCCTATGGGAACAGGCACCTGCGTAGCAATAATAACTGTAATAGGATTGGTGGCAATAATGGCGCAAATAAAAATAAATGAATAAATGCATGAATAAAAATAAAAATAAAAAGTAAAAAGAAAGCGAGATAGCCACACAGAGGCCTCGCGACGATGTTATGTTATATTAGACATAAGCACACGATTATATTCTTACGCGACAGTACATGTAAACTAATAGATAAGACCACCTCCCATCAAAGGAGGAGGGATGTCACGAATGCCAAGAACGCAATCACGCCCATCGCTAACGTAGCGGATTGCGACAAGCGTACGATATCTCATCCGAATATCACTTGCTAATCAATAATGACTGCTAAACTGCAATCGTGCATTTATTTTGTGACCACTTCACGTAAAGCAATTCTCAATCGGATTATGCAGCTTTTACGCGGAAAACTGCCGCACGACCCGAAAATATACCGCGAACGCTGACGAGCATGTTACTATACTGCAAGGACCGGTCGCAGGAAAGAGGATAAAAACGGAAGACTGATGCAAGGAAGAAGACTGGTAAAAGTTCTGCATTGTCGTCACGTCGCAGTCCGAATTAATAAGTGTAAAATATAACTGTATATAAAATATACAGTTTAATAAAATTTATTCAAAAGTAATGACGACTGTGAATTACACGAAGAACCTCAGCCCCTCGGTCGATCCTTCCCCGAAACGACTCGCACAACAAAAGAAAGATTCGTCGATTTATTCGGCAACCATGAACCTTAAGGGCTCCTCTGTAATTCAGATAATCTTAGAGGCACCACGGAGAAAGCTAAGCTAATAGAAAGAAAGATTTGGCGAGTAGAAGGAAAGATTCGCTGATTTATTCGGCGACGATGAACCTTAAGAGCCCTCTGTAATTCAGATAACCCTAGAGGCACCACGGCGAAAGCTAATAGGATAATAGAAAAAAAGATTTGCGAGTAGTGAGAAGAATGGGAAACAAGAAGGTTTCAAGATGGTTTCGTCATTACAAGGAGAAGAGGCGAATTCGTAATGTGTTGCAAAATGAATGAAATAAAGGAAAAGAAATAATAAACAAATAAATATGCCTTACTTTGATGCAGAAAGTCGTTCTCGAAGTTGTCCATCCTGAACAAGTTGAGAAGGGCAGGAGCATGGCCTTGAAGTTTGCTCGTAAAATTCACGCACTGATTCTATTTCGTTGGGGATGATCTGAGTAACTTTAGAACGACTGAGCGAGCTGATTGAAACAATTTCGTGTGTGATTAAATGGAACTGTGCTGACTGAAGGAAAAAGGGTGTTGCTCGGATTGAATGAAGCGAAGAAGTACCTTTAAGAACGCTATGTATATATAATTCTGTTGAGGAAATTTTTTATGTTATTGATACCTACGTGACCAATTGCACATGTTTTCTAGAAAAACGAAGTAATAAATTATTCTATTAATTCCAACCGCGCGACCCACGCGCACATGCTTATTATTTCCTACTTCCTGCATCTTGTTTTCTTCAACAGAATAGAGATTTGGTAACTATTTATTTATTTAATTAAATTTTAATAATCGACTCTCGAAAGAGAAGAATCGTGTAGTCGACACGACGTAACAGGACTATAACTTGGCGCCACTTTTTTATATCAAATCTTTAATATAGATCATATACATATTAAATAAGTTAAATACAATTTTATGATATCATTATTTAAAAAAAAAATTAAAGCTACTATCACTTGGGTTTTAGAATAAAAAGATTTTAATGGGAATACAAAGATACGAATCATTGATTGATTTACATTTTTTAAAAGCACTTGTACATTTAACTTTCGAGGTAATAAGATTATAACTTGGTGCCACATTTTTGATATCAAATCTTTTATATAAATGATATACACATTAGGGTTGAATATTAAATACTATTTGAATTTAATAAGATTCTGATATAACATTTAAGTTTAAATAGGATCTTATTATACTTGATACCCTTTTTTTATCTTTTTGTAAAAAGGTAATTTTATATTTGATATCAGATATTTTGTAGTATTAACTATCTTTCCATAAATATAAATAATTAATCAATAATTAATCATTTAATGATTATTTAATTATTGATTTAATTGATTATTTAATTATGATTGCGTAGTAATTCTTCTAATTATACATTTTAAAAAGAAGTTATGTGTAAAATTACAACTATCATTACAGACAATTTGAAAACCCATGTAACAGTTTTACGCACATTTTTAAATTTGCAATGTGCAAATAAACTTCTTGTGCTATAAGATTGTAGGATTACATTTACAATTAAATATAAATGTATAAAAATGATACGATATAATGTAACGTGAAATAATACTTTTTATAATTACAATTATTGCAAATTCAAATTTTAAATTTACAACATAATATTCATTTCGAAAATATTTATTTTGATTTTCACATATTTATTTACTAATAACTTTTTATTATTGAATACAATTTTCCTTATTTTTGAATACAGTTTCGCGAATTATTATTTTTTAAAATAATTTTTAATATCGGCTGCTTGAGATAGTTGTAAGACATTTAATATCCAAACCCGCAATGATAGTTATAATTTTACACGTAACTTTTTTAAAAATATATAATAAAGAATTATTACGCGATAATCAAATAAGTAATAATCATATTTAAATAATCAATTAAATAAATAATCATTGAATAATCAATAATTAATCAGAACGAAAGAGAAATAAAGAAAAGCGCAACGTATAGAGACACCGCGGTCTCTCACTTGCACTACCGTCGAATGTATAAGACAGCAAAGGGACATTGAAACCGGTATCACGTCCGATTATGCTTTCTCTCTCGATCATGCGTTTCGCGGGTTAAGGATACAACATCGAATTATCCTCACTATTTTTTCCCTCCGCTCCGTGATCTCCTTCGCGATCCGCGGAGACACGGACGTACGCGCTTCGTGTGTATGTGTAGCGGCTGCGCGCCAAGCGCACAGATTCCCACCGGTGCGTATACATTGGACAGTAGCGCCTTCGTGACAGAAATTGCAACCGTAGATGAGAACCGGGTGACGACGATAATGACGACATTTCTTCAAAGTAAAAATTTCCAAATCAGATTTTGCGTAACAATATCTCCGCTTGTCGGGCAGGTAGCAGAAAAATAAAAATACTTTTATTATGCAAGTCGAACTCAAGCTATCGATCAAGCCTACTTAAAATTTGCTCGGTTTAGTCGTTATTTAGATTCGATAATTTCGAATGCTCGCACCTCGCCAACTCGTGTAAAGTCACACGGCAGTGTTCTCGGTTGACTTGACACCCGAGACACTACTGATCAGATTCTGCATCTACTCTTTCCATCATTTGAACTTAATGGTAAAGTCAATCGACACAATTGTAGATTTTGGTCGGATACAAATCCTTATTGGATACTAAGTTTCATATTCAATATCAACAGAAAGTAAATATTTGGGCAGGTATTTTAAGTACTTTGATAGACCTATTCTTTATTGAAGGAAATTTAAATGCTGAAACATATGAAAATATGTTAAAAAACGAAATAGTTCCTATGATAAAGGCCATTGTTGGTGAAAACATTGAGAACACTTGGTTCCAACAGGATGGTGCTGCTCCACTATGAAAGAAATGTTCGTCATTATTTAAACGAAGTCTTCGCTGAACGATAGATAGAAGAGGTCAGATTGAGTAGTCAACTCGATCGCCAGATCTCTCACCTCTCAACTATTTTCTATGAGGCTACCTGAAGAATAAAATTTAAATACAAGTTTACATAGAAATAAAGTTATACAACAAAATTTATCTATGTCGTCCTTGATGAACCTATGCTCATTCTCAAGGATTATAATAGGAACGCTGTTTCAAGATTTCACGATCGACTAGCACATTGTCAAACTGAATGGTGAACACTTTGAAAATTTATTAATAATAAATTATATATATATTTATTAATATAAATTTCTTTTGAAAAGATAGATCTTCCTACGATCTTGCTTTAATTGGCTGGATCATCCTTCGACTTTGTCTTAGTTGACTGAATTATCCTCCGATTTTGTCTCAGTTAGCTAAATCATCTTACGATTCTGCTTCTATATATCTTACCATAAAAAACTCGATAACTTTAAAACGACTTACTCAAAATGAATAAAATTATAGTATTTTGAAAGGGTCTCAACAAGAGTTATAAGAAATAGGGAGTTCCATATAAAAAATTTAAGGTAATCTTAACGCCATCCAAGGTCAAACTGATAAGACTAGTAAATCAATCTTTCTAAATCCTACAACTTCTATTGGAAACATTTTTCTGTAAATCTTATGTTTTTCGAGATTTTTTAGAAAATCCATACTTTTTTCCCACCCTGTATAAGTGCTATAAATTTTTGTAGCTACGTAACAATGATATAACATTTTAATTACATGTTATATTTTTATATTATATAATTTTTACGTTTAGTGAATGAGAAATTACAACTAACGTTATGAATGTTATATAATATATGTAATGTTACATTATATTTTGATTGATTACGACAAACACCAACAATTATACATCTGTGTTTGTTAAGTTACAATAACCAATTACATTTGATTGTATAAATTCTAATGAAAGTAACAAAAAATGTTTAGTTATAATATTTTATTAATGTAATCAAACTTCTCTGCTTTGGTAATTTTTATATATTTTTCGTAGTGGCGTCTAAAAAAATATTTATAATTATCAGAAATCTTGTTCTGATAAAATTTCTACCAAAACTAACCAACCTAAACATGTCCAACAATGTTAATTCAAATTGATAACGATTAATGATTCATAATTGTTGTTTTCATATATAAATTAATCAATATTTTATATTAAATCATTTATATAAAATATATTTTTTGTAGAGATATTATATTTTATTGATTAAGAATCGACATTATTTTTAAATATCAAACCTTTGTATTGAACGCTTTTATTATAATTACACGTATCATATTGCGTTGCATTACGTATTAATACCACGCATAGTCATAATATATTAGTAGTGCATGGCATGTAATCCAAACTGATAACGAAATTGGTCAGCTATTTTTATGATGATGCGCGGAAGCATCCGCCTCTTACATTATTCTGTCATTATTATTATAGATGTTGTACACATATATCATTTTGATATTGGTATACATGCTATATAAAAGTACATGAATATACAAATGCAAAACGTCATGTAATTATATTATAACCAATTTTCTTATTATTTTTATTTATTTTTAGAGTGGTTTCCAACAGATATTATCATCGTTTGAATTATAAGAGTGATTTAACATTTTACATGTTTACATGTTATGTTGTTTAGTCAATAAACAACAATACATAACAATTAAATTTGAAGAAAAGATATTAAATTTACTAATAATTTATTAATTACTTGTACTATTATTTTTTCTTATTTTATAATACAATTTTCATTTAATTTTTTTTGTGTAATAAGTATAATTATAACTATAGTGCTTTTTGAAGATGAATATTATTATTATATTTTGTAAATAAATTTGTATAGATTATTTTATATATTATTATAGATAATTTATATTAATAAAATAAATAATATAATAATTTCAAGATTTAAATATTTTATTTAATAATATTAATAATATCAGATTGCGCATCCATTTGTCGATGGAATTCGAATTTTCCTAATTGCTAATTAATTAGCAAACACTAATGAGAGGCAAAAGGACCGGTAAACCTCAAATATTACGAAAAGGTCATATATTATTTCAAAAATGTGATCACGTCTTCGACATATGCGAGTGGGTGGAGTTTTGCGAACCTCATTCCGCACTTCTCTTCCATACAGAACATCAGTGGCCGTATATAAGTATATATGTTATCTTTATTATATCGGAATAGCGTAGGATACGTAGAATTTCAATGGCACCTTCCGATGCAAGAATCGACCGACTTTTACATCAATTCTACACGATGTGACCAGACTTCGGCTCACGTTACACAATGCAAGTATCTGTTCAAATCGCAAATTCTGATGAAACGGTCTAAAGATCGCCAATCATACCGATAAATATTAATCATTTAAAGATAACTAGCCATTTTCTAAAAGTAAATAATGCTACTATATTTTATACCGATCTTACATAATGCACTTCGTCGTTAATTAAAAATTTTAATTCTAAAAAATCATATTTTTTACAGATAACGTTTATAAATAACATTTAAAAATATTTATTATATTTTTATTATTTATATTTTATTATATTAATCAATTAAATTGTGCCGAGTACATACTGTGTTAATAAACAAATAGAATCATAGCCAATTCCTCGTAGCGATTTTATAACAATTCGATAGTCAACTACCGCTAAGTTGTAAATCTGCTAAAAATACTGGCATGTGATTGGTAATAAAAACAATTATTTGAATTTATTTCATATATAGAAACTTAGCAATCAAGATCCTGCTTGCCGAGAAATTAACTATAATTCTATTTGTTCATCATATTTATACGTTTTTAATATATATTGAATATTTTTACCGTATATTTATAATAATTTTATTTTTACTTTTGTTATTTTAAGTTTTATTTTTTATTATTTAAGTTTTTTTTATTATCTCAATAAAAAACATTGAAATTTTTAATTAATTATTTAATTATTTAATTAATTATTTTTTGTTCCTTTAATATAATTAATATATATTTTGTAAAACTTGACCTATAATTATTTTAATTGCTCGTATAGTCGAGTAATGCTCTACTGTATTCTATTCTTTAATTATATATATTACAATACTCATAATCTGATAAACATCAACAATTCTGGGACCAAAGTGCAGTAATAAAAAAATTCATAAATAGCATATTACAACTTTTTATCGCTTGCGAGAGGGTTTGTGCTGTTGGGTCAAGGTGCGTTCTTTAAGGAAAGGGTGAAAGCGGGTGAATATTAACCGTGAAATAGAGTGACGGTAATGGAGTGCTTCGTGTTGCGAGAGTGGCTATTACAGTTATCGCAAAGTCGCGTTATAAAGGCAACAATACAAAGCTTTTATATATACATATACACGTTATTTATGAACGCGTGCACGCACGCATGCACACGCACGCACGCACGCACGCACGCACGCACGCACGCGTACATATATATATATATGTACGCGTGCGTGCGTTATTTTAACATGCATATATATATATATATATATATATATATATATATATATGTATGCATGTTTAAAATAACGCATTTATGTACATGTATGTATATGTACAGAATATCAGATAATCACTTCTCGTGAGCAAGTAGAATTATATTCAACAAAAAAATCCTGTATCGTTTTGTGATTTTCGCAAAAATTAAAGAATTATTAATTTATATAAATCCATAAGTGAACAAGCATTCGCGCTCAGACAGCCTAGCATATTCACGTTTGTATGCAGCAAATCGTTTTGATATGATCTACAAACGATAAAATATTTGTTTATCGTGCACCTGTCCAAACACAATGTAGCGTGCCTAATCGTGAGCATATATAATGCTGAGCTATTCCTTTGCGCAGATGCTCTCTCTTTCTCTCTCTCTCTCTCTCTCTCTCTCTCTCTCTCTCTCTCTCTCTCTCTCTCTCTCTCTCTCTCTCTTTGTTAATTTTTAATTACATCAAGAAACAATTAATATTTTTACGAGTATTATCCGTGTCATTATACATTGTTGAATGCCAACGAAAAAACAGTAATAATTTTCAGTAATGACTTTCAACACAGATTCTTCTGCATTCTTCAGCAATATTTCCTGTAACTCGATTATTTCGATATTATTAACTATTTTTTTAAATAGGTTGACATATTTTCATTAATGTAGTTCATAAAAAACAAATTTAACTATAAAAGATATGTTAACCTTAAAATGATCCTTTTATATTTAAGTTCATCTCATAGTCAACATATCTATACGATGCATTAGTTTTTTATGAAACATTACAAACGCGCGCGCTTTATCTTCTTCAACACAAGAGCAAAAATTAATATAATACTATTATACTACTATAATATTTTTAACTATAATATTTTTAACTTCTTGATACACAATTGTCAAGACGATTGCTCGCTGTGAGATCAATACAATGACAGCCATTCATGAAATTAGCGTAGCGAGAAAATCAATCAGCGTTGCAGAAAAGCGGCAACAATAAATTTCGAGATATTCGAGTATCGATTTAACATGCCTTTTCTTAGGAGAATATTGATTTAACATGCCTTTTTTAGAAGGAGAATATATTACTAGGTTAATGAAAATGTCATACCATTTCAAAACAATAATGATGACTTTGAAATTTCAAAAGATATGACTTTGAGCAAAATTTTTTGTTTATTATGTTAATATTTGTGCTTTCGAAATAAATTATTCTTTTGATATTTTTTTATATCATTAAAAAGAACAGAGATATTCTAAATGATCAAATTACAGGAAGCACTCATATACAAAATACTATGAATCGAAATATAAAATCATAAATAAAATATAAAACATATGGTTATACTTAAAATATAAAAAATCTCATTTGAGATTTAAACACAGACTCAATTCGTGTAATCCATTTCATTTTATTTATAATGGACTGATGATTTTCAATATTTTGATATGTTGACGACGCAAATCTTACTCGTGACCTATACACTTTGTTGCAGTTTACATCACTGAATCGGCACTGTTTTTGCATTTCATCATATATATATTATTATTTTTGCATGATAACATTTCGCAATCGCAATAATCAGCGCAAATCTTACCGGAAACACAAATATTTTATTTTGCATACTGTGCATACATTTATGAATAATGACATAAATGATATTATTTATTTATTCCTATATATTCATGTTATAATTTAATTATAAGAAGAAATATCTAATAATTGAAGAAATATCTAATAATTGTATCATTTTTTTTCAACATACTACTTTATTATATGTATGTCTATTTGCTCTAAATTTAGTCTTAATTACACAAGAACTAAATTAACCTTAACATAATAACATTTAAAAATAATACTATAATATGATAAATATAAAGTTTCATAATAATGTAGTAAATATATATAAAAATTATAAGAAATTAAAAAGAAATTACATTTTATATAAAGACATAAAAGATATAAGATATCCATTTATTTTTAATTTGATTTATCAAAAATATGAATGTTTGTTCTTTTTAAAATAGATAACAAAGCGTTGCGTGTGTGCTTGCGAGCGCGCGGGCGTGCGGGCGTGCGTGCGGGCGAGCGTGCGTGCGTGCGTGCGTATTTGTGCTGCAGAAACAAAATTATTATATTTAATTCAATTAATTAATTTAATTAAAAATAAACATTTATCACATTTGGTTAGATCTTTGTAGTTACAAATTCATGTTCTCTAACTATTATATAATTTATAGAACAAGGATATAAAAAAAAATTCAGTTGTAAAATGCCTGCTGAAAATTGCATTTGGATGTTTTCACGTTTTGCTTGCGAAACAAATTTTGTGTAATATTCAATAAATACGAGAGAATCTAGTCGAAGATTTAAAAGAGCGACAGACAGAGGGAGAAAGAAATTTTGCAGAGTTAGCATATAATCAAATTCCTCTTAAAAACAGTTTTTTAGTGCTTCTTGTTCTCAATTTCTCTTCAATTTCATTCAATGCAGAAAATTAAGTGTATTACATAGTGTGTATATATATGTGTGTATATAGTATGTATATATTATATGCATTTATGAAAATTTACACAAAACAGGCCACATATTAATGTTTTTAATATGCTTTTTGTTTTTATCTAGTAATTTAATTAATAATTTATAAAACATTTAATAAACATTAGTAACAATAATGTTAATAAAATAATTAATATTATATTTCGTAAAAGTTGTTTAGTATAATATTTCATAAAAAGATAAAATCAGAAAAAGATAAAATCAATAAGATTGAAATTAAAAAATTGATCTTTATAGAATGTTTTACTTAGATTTATAAAATCTATTTTTATATTTAGCTTTACTATCAAACATTTCGTTATATTTTTAAAAACAATTGATATTTTAAATAATAAAAATAAATATACACTACTATGTATAGGAATACATACAATGGCAATTTTTATAAAATATTGTACTTTTATGAAATATTATACTAAACAACTTTTATGAAATATAATATTAGTGATTATTTTATTAACATTGTTGTTACTAATTTTTATTAAATATTTTATAAATTATTAATTAAATTATTAGATAAAAAAAGCATTAAAAATAATATGTGCTTTATATAAATTTTCATAAATGCTTATAATATATACACACTATATATACACATATATATACACACTATATAATACATTTAATTCACAGATTTTCTGCATTGAATGAAATGAGAACAAGAAGCATTAAAAAACTGTTTTTAAAAGGAATTCGATTATATGCTAACTCTGCAAAATTTCTTTCTCCCTCTGTCTGTCGCTCTTTTAAATCTTCGACTAGATTCTCTCGTATTTATTGAATATTACATAAAATTTGTTTCGCAAGCAAAAAGTGAAAACATCCAAGTGCAATTTTCAGGCATAATGAGTTTGTCTAACACACGCTATTTTATAGTATAATAAATATTGCTGATACGTAAAAACAAAGTGGGCACTATATGAAAAAGAACATAAATAAAACATGTTTGCTAAAACAATTACTTATTACTAATAATACAACGTTATAAAATATAATTTTATTATTTGGATTTCGGATACATTGACAAAATGTGTTTTGTTAATTGATTAAATAATCTGTACAGTACAAAATTTTTAATTGTATCTAGACATTTAGTAAAAAAAAGATTAATTATTAAGGAAAACCGGGGAAAAAAGTTTATATTTAATTATATACAATTATGTCATATCAGATATAATTATATATAATTATATATAATGAAATCTATTAATATTACAAATTATATGCAACTATATCAAAATATTTATAACTCCACATCAAATTATATAAAATTATATTGAAATTTTTTTCGAGTAAACTTTGAGTAATTTTATATCTATATTATATCTATAATTATATGTAATTATATGTAATTATATCAAAATATTAATAATTCTATGTATCATTATGTAAAATTATATTGAAATTTTTTTCGAATAAAAAGTTTATATCTAATTAGAAATAATTATATCAAAATGCTTACAACTTCAATTTGAATTATACAAAATTATATTTCTTTTTCAAATAGAAAGATATATATTAAATTATATAAAAATTTATACATAATATATTATGATGCATCAAGTTAGATATAAATAATAACATCTAAATGAAAGACTTTTCCGAGATATTACGAATTTAATTGATATTGTACTATTTATACGTACATACACATATATACACAAATATACACAATTTACGAACACATAATTTCAATCAAACATAAAGGATAAAGAATCCTTAAGGAAAATTTTAAGTTTAATATAATTATACTGGTTTACTTCGTTTATTTTATGAAAAACATTTATTTGTCACGACATATTATCGTCATTTTTAAGTCATTTTTAATGAATAAATAATGATAATAACATTATTAATTACTATCTTTCTTATTAACTATGATATAACTATAATATAACTAAATAAGAAAAATATTTCCCATAATTTCCCATATTTAATATAATTATTAATAAATTCATAAACAAGTAAATAAAATATATACAACAATTTATAAACAATTTTCATAAGAATAATGATTTCTTATTAAAAAATTAATAATATAGGTTTACGGCCCTATATATAATTAAATTATCTACAAGAATTATATATGCAATCAAGATTTTAAAATTGAGACTATTTATACGACAATTGTCTTAATTTTAAAATCTCGATTGCATATGTAATTCTTTTAGATAACTCAATTATATATATAGAGCCGTGAAGCTATATTATGTTTAATAAGAATCATTATTCTAATATATATATATATATATATATATATATATATAATTATGATATAATTGTATATTTTTAAATACAATTAGATCAAATTTTTAATGGGTTTATTTTTGTGATAAATATGAAAAACTAATATATTTTTATAAGTATATTAATATAGTATATTAATATATAGTAACTAGATCTATCATATTTTAAGCCGAAATTATTCATTTATTTCATTATTTCAGTAACAAGTTTCATCTCAATATAGAAGTGAAGCGGCATCGAGCAGGATTTTTAAGTAGGATGGGTGATCGATTTAGAAACATATGCGGTGATACGAGATAAAAGATGTTTCATCATTTTCTCTCATTTTTTCATTTTTTTCACTTATTTTCAGGAAGTGTCACGTACATTATAGATTTTCAGTATTAGCAATATCGGAACGCAACCGTAATTTTGTCATCATAAGTATGCATTTGATCTGTTCATATATAATCATAAACAATTTTATCTATTTATATATGATTAGATCAGATCAAAATCCATACATAATTAGATTTACAAAATTATATATAATTATATATAATTATATATAATTAGATATAAATTTTTTTCCTGCGAACTTTTTCTGTTTCCTTTTTTCCTGTTTAAATTAATTTAAATTAATATTAAATTAAAAATGCTACAATTTTTTTAAATGATACAAAATTATGCTTGATGGTACAATTTAGTATGAATATAATCTCCTGTATATGTTCGAGAATAGATAATTTATTGCGTATAGCCCTGGAAACCTCGATTGACGCAATCAAAGTGGTGACCTTCTAATTTTTATATCTCTTGTAAAAGAATCAGATACAGGAGATTTCCGTAAAAATTACTTTATATGTCTCGTCAAGATACACAGAGAGGCCGGCAGTAATTATCTCTTATCCTTTCGTGACGACTACTTAGCGGATTCTAATGATCCTCGTGAATTCGAGGAAGTTCCTACCGAACCTCACGATTCCGGGAAATCACGAATAATTCCAAGAAACTCCGAAAATAGCAATATGTGTATACTCGGTATGTGTCGGTTGAAAATAGACTAACATGAAAATAGATTATGAAACAGTACAAATGAATATTAACTTAATTTTATTCTTTACTGGTATTATTTTTTCTTTTTTTATTTTGTTTTGAAATAGTCCTGTCAGTTTCATGTAAAACTAATAGCATATAGCACTGGGATGAAATTTGCTACTGAAATGATGAAATAAGATTAGAATTTCGGTTTAAAATATGATAGATCTGGCTAATGAATAATGTTACTATATTGTCGTATAAATAGTCTTTATTTTAAAATCTCAATTACATATGTAATTCTTGTAGATAATTTAATTATATATATAGAATCGTGAACCTATTAATATAATAGGTAAGAATTTTTAATAAAAATCATTATTCTTATAAAAATGTTTATAAATTGTTGTATATATTTTATTTACTTGTTAATGAATTTATTAATAACTGTATTAAATATGGAAAATATTTTTCTTATTTAGTTATATTATAGTTACGAGGGCGGTTTGCAAAGTTAAAGAGATAGCACCACTAGTATCGAGGTTATTAGTAGTTTACAGTTAGTAGTACCTCTTGAAAGAACACACACCAAGTTTCAACCAGATTCATGACTGATAAACATTATGGTGAATCTGCACCTTCGATTAGAACAGTTTGTAAATGGTTTCAAACGTTTCGGAGTGGCCATATGAGTACAAGTGACGCTGAACATTCTGGACGCCCTGTTGTACAATACTACTCCAGAAATCATTGATAAAATCCATGATATAGTAATGGATGATAGAAGAATCAAGGTGCGTGAGATTGCTAGTTCTGTGGGTATCTCGAGTGAACGGATATATAATATTTTACATCAACATTTGGGTATGAAAAAGTTATCTGCAAGATGGATGCCGCGATTGCTCACAATTGACCAAAAACGAAATCGTGTGAAATGTTCCAAGGAATGTTTGCAGCTGTTCCAGCGAAATCCACAGGATTTTGATGTCATTTCATCACGAAACATAGATACACCATTACATACCTGAGACCAAAGACCTGAGAACCAAAGACCAAAGAACAGTCCAAACAATTGCCAGCAGGGAATCTGCATCAAAGAAGGCGAAGACCATTCCTTCGGTCGGAAAGATTATGGCGACTGTCTTTTGAGATTCGCAAAGAATAATATTCATCGACTATAGAAAACATCGATATATAGAAAAGGATAAAACTGTTACAAGTGAATATTATTCATTGTTATTCATTATTATTCATTGGACCGTTTGAAAACCGAACTGCAAGAAAAATGTTCACGATTGAACCACAAGAAAGTCCTTTTCTATCACGACAATTATCATCAGCTCACGCCTCTGGAGTTGTGGCCGCAAAATTGAAGGAGTTACGGTTCCAACTCATTCCGCATCCTATTCTTCAGATTTGGCTCCCTCGGACTATTACTTATTTCCCAATACGAAGAAATGGTTAGCGAGAAGGAGATTTCATTCAAACGAGATGATTGCGGAAACGAATGCCTATTTTGCATAATTGGACCAATCATATTATTTGGAAGGGATTAACTGGAGCAGCGTTGGACGAAGTGTATAAGCCTAAAAGGAGACTACGTTGAAAAATAAAAAAGATTTATCTCGAAAAATTAAGTAGTTTTCATTTTTTGCACGGACTTTTCAAACCACTCTCGTATATTTGAAAAAAAGATCATTTCCATAGGATAAAATTTTGCTATTGTTTGAAAATCATACATATCATCACATAAAATTGGTCATTGAATCTAAAAATGATAAAATTAAAACGATTGGAATAAAGTAAAATAGAGTAAATACATTTTTACACTAAATGCATTTTTAGCCGAAAATTGTACAAGATTTTTCCGTTCTTCGATCTTTTTATAATTTTCTTTATAGATGAATTTCTTTGTAGATGAACCATTATGTCACGTGAATGAATTTTAACATTTTAACAGCAGTTTGACATTTTGTAATTTGACAGCACAATTTATATTTAGAATGTAAAACAGAATGTAAAGCAAAATAAGTTAGTAAAGCAAAATTTAAAAATAAAAAAAAATGTAGTGCCCAAATTATATAATTTTTGTTATATATGCGATTTATTTACACTTCCAAAACATTCAAACAGTATTTCGAAAATCATATTTTTTTATCATTTCCAAAAAAAAAATCGTAAAAAGTTCAAAAAAGAAAAAAATTTGAACGATTTTTTTTTTTATTATGTTAAAGCAGGGGTCGGCAAGTGGGCACTGCTCGCGAGTGACAATCGAGCGTGCTGGGGCTAGCATTAGGCGGCTAGGCGCAATAAAATGAGGAGAAGGAATAGCAGAAACGTCTGTTCATTGAACGTGCTGTTCAAGGAGTAAAAAAATATTGTGTTGCACAAATTCAGACCCAGAATTAGCATAAATTAATAACTATCTATATTTTAAATAAACAATTCTTACAATAATATTAAATAAACAACTCTTATAACATTTAATTAGTATTTGATTCATACTTTTTCGATATTATATACGATATATCAGGTGTTACTGTTTTGACAACTTAAACGAATTATTGCAAAATTCAAATGTAAATCTGTTAACTGTTCGCGTAATCGCAATTTATTTAATTTCATAATAGAAAATAATTGTTCACATGAATATGTAGAACCGAACATACTCATTATTTTTGCAGCACAAGCTACATATAGTCCTCGACATATAGTCGAGGAAAATGTTCTTGAGATATATATGAATAAAATTGTACGATGTCAGTCATTATATAAAAACGATTTTTAAGAGCAGTGTCACATTTTAAATCTATTAATTCTAATTGTATGCAGGAATAATATTAATATCAACAGTAAAAAGTGTCATAAAAATAAATAAGTCTTCTTCTAAAACATGCATTTCCCTAAACCGACAATCGAATTCATTACAATAATTGAAGTGAATTTATATATTCTTCATTTCTGTTGCTTGTCTTGAATGTGCATGGCAACAGATAATAAATTTGAAAAATGCAACAACTGTCGAGATTGAAATTGATTGATCCATAAATTAAATTTCATTTGGAAATGCGGAACTTTATTACCAAGGTACTAAAAATATTAGATACGCTCCTGAGATGTGCACAATAGGCAGGTACTCGCGGGCGCTCGTGGGCGTCCGTGCCCAATTTCAGCGTTTTGCCGACCCCTGTGTTAAAGAATCAAGGACAATTCTTTAGCGTTGATCAAAATTAATATGATCACTGGCAATACGAATCTAGCAAGTAATAAAAAAATAGAGAAGTGCGCTTGTTTTAGCGTTGCGTAGATATTATTTGCAACACATTTCATTTTATTTACTCCTTCTCGATATTCTGTTTATCAATCACGAAGCATTTCAGACATGTTCTTAAAATTTGTTATCGACAAGGATTTATTTCACGTATACGGTAAAAGTTATTCTATTGTTTATCGTGTTGTGTTATCTAAAGGCCGTTCTACGAAGTTCGTAACTAAGATTGTAACGGATTTTTTACAGAAAATTATTATCCATTGAAAAGGGAGAAAAATAAATTAATAAAGATACCATAGAAATTTAATTTACCTACTATACCAACAACTAAAATATTAAGAGCTAAATAGCAGTGTAAAGTAATAAATGCTATATTTCATCATGGTATAGATATTGAGAAAGGTCATTACACAAGTATATAGAGAAGGAAAATCTTGGATTAAAATTGATGATGTGCAAGTTAAGAAAAAGCAATTGCCCAGAGGTGCTAAAGATATTTATATATTATTTTTACAAAAAAGTTCAAAATAAAAATACATAAACAGCACAATATAAAAATACAGATGCAGATTTTACATAATATATTTTCAAATTTTAAATAATTTTTGTACACTTTGTTTACTTTGAGCTAAATTTGCTTATATTTTATTGCAAGTTAATTCTATTTTATACATAATAAATTTATTAAAGGCAATCATAATTTTATACTAATTTCTATGTAGCACCGACATATACAGTTGTACAAGATTTATCATCATTTATAATCATGTGGCAAAAAATGGAAATATATATATTATTTGAAAAGAAATATATATATATTATTGGAAATATATATAAAATACTTAACACGACAAAATAAATAATATCACAACAAACCTACTTTTTATAAAAAAGTAAAAAAGTCGCCAAGTATACACAGTGTATATGTGAAAGATTATTATATAAAAGTGTTACTTTTTAATGAAAAAAAAGTTTTTTAATTACTGATGCAAATTATATCTTTTCAAAAAACTAAAAATAAAACTCGAGATTCATATTTTTGCACCAGAGAACTTTTTATTTTATTTAAATTTATATTTACAAAATTACGCAATCTTATGTCTAGCGTTCGAATAATATATAATATAATATATATAATATAATATATAATATTCAATTCTAATATTTGTATAAAAGATTTGATATTAAAGAAGTGGCAAGTTATAGTTACATTATCTCGGAAGTTTAATATAATGATTGCTTTTAAAATATAAAACCCGTGGTAAGTATCAATTAAAAGCTTTTTATCAATTACTGGCGCCAGTTAAAAAAATAAAACTTAATAAAAATAAAATTCAAGTACATATCTTTACATTCAAGAGTATTTCTATTTCAATCCAAATGTTACAAAATTACCGATCATCTTATCGATGTTCAATGATAATATATATAATATATACTACTCACTTCTAATAACATGTATCATTTGTATAAAAGATTTGGTATCAAAAAAGTGGCAAGATAATTACATTATCTGATTCAAATTTTTTAAAAAAATAAAAATAAAATTCGATACATATCTTTGCATTCAAGAAATTTTTTATTTTAATTCAAGTATTATATTACAAAATTACATAATCTTATATCTAATGTTCAAGTAATATGTAATGTAATACTCAACTTTAATAATAAATATCATTTGTATAAAAAATTTGATATCAAAAAATGGCGCCAAGTTATAGTGACATCATTTCGAATATTCGAATATTAATATACAACTGTTTAAAAAAAAAGCCATGTGATATATAGCTACATGTACCATTTGTATAACAGATTTGATATCAATAATTAACGTCAAGTTATTTACATAACTATAATAATGTAAGTTATTTATATAACTATTTTAAAACTTTAACTATTCTTAAAAAATAAAATCCAAATAATAGAATTTCAAAGAATTTAAAAGAATAAAACCTAATAATTATATATTATAAAGAAATTGTTGCCTCATATTAATAACAAGGTTTCATTTGTTTTCATTTGTCTGACGGACTCCACGATTCTTCTCTTTTGGAAAGAACTAACGGCTGCTAATCGGCAAACAAAAATGTCTCGTATGATCTAAAAAGAATTTCTCTTTTATTACCGGAAACGTGAGACTCTCAAAACATGCACAGAATTCCTCTCAAGACATATCCTGTAATCAAACCATCCAGAAATAACAATTTTTTGTAGGCGACAGTTCCGCCGGCACCTAAAGATTTATAACATCCTACTAATAAAATTGGAATTTCCGACGCGAGAATCGGATCAACGCAGTGGTCACCGAGATCATTCAAAGCCGACAACTCTAAAACCAGGGGGAGACTAAGAAAGCATCAACCAGGAGATTGTGATTGGCAGCCGTTGGCAAACACACCAATGAGTAAATTCAGAGTGTGGAAACGACGGATGAAAAAACTAATTCCGTCATTCGCTGGAAAAACCGGAAACACAAAAACAATCACGATCCATAAAACGCCGCTCCCCTTCTTTCCTTACACTCGCAAGTTTCCGAACTATCATTCGAAGATTAACATAGAGATCCATCACGCCCCTGGAACCTTCCTACCCTTCCAAAGCCGTATATAAACCTGATTCTGAGCAGATGGCTTTCTTCTTTTACCTTCCCGAGGATCTCATCATTTGGAGCAGCCGATGAGATTTTTAACAGTTAGAGTCAATGCGCGATTTAAACTTTTCGAATGAAGTAACGATCACGTCAAGCATCACATGCGCCGTCGACAACCACATCCCTCAGCATCAACAACAGTAAGTCGAATTATTTACCGTAACATGGCCCACCCCCTCTGTACGTGATCATGAAAAATCTATCTCGTCTCGCCTCTGCCTTTGATCATCCGTAATTAATAAATCTCTCATTTCTTTTCATCTCCTACTTTATGGCCGCTTGTCCATAGGCTCGCCCCTTTGGATACGTAAGCGCTGAAAAGATCGATGCATTCTCTCTCTCTCTCTCTCTCTCTCTCTCTCTCTCTCTCTCTCTCTCTCTCTCTCTCTCTCTCTCTCTCTCTCTCTCTCTCTCTCTTATTTTTGCCGTCTTGCTGAACATCTTTGATACCTCCCTACAATCTAGAATATTTCCGAGAGCTTGAAAACATACTATTGTTAAACCGATATCCAAATCTCGTCAGGTTTCGCAACCTCAGGACCTGCGCCCAATCAGTATCTTGTGCAACTGCTCCAAGCTTCTGGAAGCTGTAGCCTAGATCAGCTGTTTATCGCCAGGCACGTTGTACTCGACGATCACCAATCTGGGTTCCGCTCGAATCATAGCACTCAAACGGCGCTCGTCAGTCTTGTCGATTCGTTCAGAGGAGGCATAGAACAGGAGGAGTTAACTTTGCTTGTCTCAGTTGACTTCAAGCAGGCTTTTGATTGTGTCAACATAGCTCTTTTAGTATACAAGCTTCGATCGATTGGCCTCTCATATTCAGCTTCCAATTGGATCTCCTCTTTCTTATCGGAACGTACCCAATCAGTCTTTGACCCCCTGGTGGATCATCGTCAGCGGGGACTCAGGGCATTCAGGCGTACTTCAGAGCTTTCTCCTTGACCTTATCTTGTTCATTAACGATCTGCCTAATAGCCTAGCACTTTGCTCGTATCATCTCTACGCCGATGACCTTATCATCTACATCCGTTGCCGATTTGCGGAGCTCCATTTGGGTGTAGCGAACATGAACTCAGACTTGCAGCGTTTATTGTGCTACGCTAGCAGTAATGGCCTCGTCATTAACCCCAAAAAGACCCAAGCAATGTGGATTGGTAGTAGAGGTTTCATTCGTCTCAATAGGCTTACCATGCCCCCGATTATCTTGGGTAATGACATTATTGACTCTTCTCTTAAGTTTCTTGGCTTCACCATAGACAGTATGCTCAAGGAACGTACTGTCACCATAGACTCACGTTCAAGGAACAGTGTTCTGCTACTGTTCATAGGAGCTTCGCGACTCTCAATCGTTTTAAAAGATGTGGTAACGCTACCACATCTTTTAAAACGATTGAGAGTCGCGAACGTCAAAGTTCTTTTAACCAAAGCACTCGTTTTGCCTTATTTTGACTACTGCGCAGTCCTGTATTCCGGGCTTACTAACGAGCTCACTATCAAAATGTGACGGGCCATGAACGCATCCCTTAGGTTTATCTCCGGGAAGAAGATTTATGAGCACATCTCACACGAGTACACGAATTTCCATATCATGCCATTTCCTGCTCGCATGCAGTACCTCACGTTGATGCTGCTCAGTAAATTATTTAGTTGCCGCGAGCCCTGCTACCTAGCTTGCAGATTTGCGTTCAAATCGCCTGGTCAGTTCAGCCTTAAATGTACCAACAAACTCGATTTGCGGGTCAAGTTTTGTACAACTGATACCTTTCGCAATGCTTTCATGGTCTACGCAGCACGGCTGTGGAATAAGCTTCTTTTAGAAACTAGGGAGAAGTACCATAAGCCCTGTTTTAAGACAGCCCTGCGTAAGCTGTTGGAACAGCAATCTATCGCTGTTAATTAAATCGCAAGGGTACGTCTTGTTTCGCTCGCATTGCTTGTTTATGCTTAATTATTTTAATTTTAAGTTATTATTTTCGCTTCTTAGTTTATTCGCGACTTTATTATATTGTTTGTTATACTATACCTTTTTTCTGTTTGTGTTTTTTTCTCTTAGATGTTGCATTTATTTTTCTTCATTTTTTCTTTTTTTATGTATGTTATATTTTTTCTTTTTTTTTTCTATTTTCAATACTCTGGCGTTCCATAACTATTACTGCAACGCCTCGACCGCTTTCATTTTTTAATTGTAATCTTTTTTAATGGCCTAGGCCAGATAAGACCTTGGTCTTTGGACTTCATAATAAATCAATCAATCAATCAATCAATCTCTCTCTCTCTCTCTCTCTCTCTCTCTCTCTCTCTCTCTCTCTCTTTCCCTCTCTCCCCTCTCTCTCCTGCCGCTTGTCCACGAGTTTGTTCTTGAGAAGGGGGAAGAGGGAAAAATAGGAGGAAAGGAATACACCGAATTTTCGGCCACCGAAAATTCCGTATACTATATCCCTTTCCTCATATTTTTAGTGTCCCAACCTAGATTACCGACTTTTCCCCGAGCAGAAACGAACGAAGACAGCTCTAAAACATCTAAGGCATAAACTAAACAAACGACGCACACTCGCCGCAAGGTCGTTGAAGCGGACATCACCGCTCAGCAGTTCGCAGCTCTACATCTCCGATCAATAGCTCCGTTCACGGAACTATATTTCTCCGCTTCACCCGCGAAAAACCTTTTCCCCTGGTCAAACAACAATCCTCTCTTGAAAATTTGCAATTTACTCGTTCGCAGAACTATATTACTCAGGTACATCCGCGGAGAACGAACAATTTTTTCCGATAGATTTGTCTTCCTCGGCGGAACAACAATCTTTCCTCGAGTCTTCCGAAATCGAACAATTCTTTCAACTAATAAGACAGTTCCTTCAATCACATTACTTCCCTCCGCCGGAAACATTTTGTCTGGGGACCATCGCCAATAGAGACATTAAACTCGCGCTTTACGCGGAAGCTCTACGGAAAGATCTTTACGATGTAATTTCCTTGTACCTTCCTTCCGACTTCCTGTGCATTTTTTGTATTAAGTGATTCCGAATCCTCCTCCACATATCGTGGAATTTATCCATCTACACTATCCAAAAAAGGATGAATAAACACGAAACACATGTATAATGCCGGGCAGGATCCTACACTCTACCTACTACACAAAACAATAGTAAAATCAATTTTCCTATAAATTCCTGCCCGATGACCTTCAAACTAATGTAAATTACGACATGCGACACACACACACACGCACACACACACACACACACACACACACACACACACACACACACACACACACACACACACACACACAAACCCTCAAACACACACGCACATACATTCATATACATCATGTCTTCATACATAAATCAAAATTATAACTTTCTTTGCAAACTTAATCTCGAAGGCATTTTTCAAATGTTAACCGGAATTGTAATTTTTCTTGTTCAAAATTCATCGTAATAATTAAATTTCTTTTTTTCATATTAACTGAATCAGTAATCTGTAAACTTGTGCTATGCCTTCAATTACAACGAATTCTCTTGTTATGTCTTGTAATTCATTAACCATTTCTTATAATTAAATGTTTATATTTTTGTTAAAATTAAATTGAATTAACTTTTTTTTACTCTCCTTCATTTCCCGATATCTGAAGGATATCGCATGAGGTCTTATCCGTAGTTAAAGAGATTTATCTCTCAAAAAACGGGCCGCCGACCGCGCCAGCGCAGGCAGGTGTTATAGCGTCATCGTTGACCCGTTAGCCTATGCACAAAAGATGCGTTCGACTTATAGCTCGACACTTCGAACGTCGGTCTGCGAGAAACAGAGACAAGGAGAGAACAGTTCCGAATGTCCTTCCTAGCTTCATTAATTAATTCAAAATTCTCCTCCCAAAGCCTGGATATAACACATTAATACATATTTTTCTAACTAATAAATATTAAAATTCCAAAATAGTTTAAATACTGCACGATATATGTAATTGTACTATTCTGCCATGCATTTTGCTGTATATTTTAGAGCGACATTTTAAATATAGAGCGATCTTAAAATCAAACAGATATATACAAAAACTTGGCGCGCCCTGGTCGTTAAAACTTAACAATGTTTTACAAAGGAAGTGCACGAAGTGATAACTGCAAATGGGTACGAATTATATATCATTAGAAAGGTCTTGCCGAGTAGAATTCAGCTGTGCAATATTTCGCTTGAATGCCTGTAGAGGGCACTATGTGCAATAGAAATACCTCTAAAACTTCGGAAATCTCGAAAACGGTCAACTAGAGCAAAAATTATATAAAAAAGCAAAGTTGGTATCACATTTGGCTCACAACGATAAAGAATGGTAGATAGCGCTACATTAATAGTGCTTGGCTACTCGATACTTCGGAATGGGGGGGGCCGGTTGTCTACCAATATCCAAACTCTATTTATAGTAGAGTTTACATTACAGCAAATATATGATAGATTTCATTGGTGATCTTACATATATAAATAAACAGGCGATTAAAGTTTTTAATAGATGTTAAATATATACACATACACAGATATTCATATACAGATATTCCACATATACAGATATTCCACAGCACGTGTAACATCGCTCGTGAGAAGGTAGACGGGAGCGTTACAGAACCGGATGAGCCAGCTAGAAATGACAAATTACAATCGGGATACAGACGTGGGAATTAATGAACCAAGAGAAACTGTATACAGATGTATACAGTTCCGGACGATGAATGACATCCGGAACTCGCGAGATTCCGTGAACGCGTACATGCGATTAAAAGAAGCTCGCGACATGATTCCAGAATTCGACGGAGCTTCGCACAAACTGCCGGAATTCCTAAGCGCGGCAATGTATGCCATGAAAAACACAAATCCAAGAGAGGAAAGCACGCTATTAGAAGCAATATTATATACAAAATTAAAAGGAAGAGCCATGATCGATTTCCAAACGTGAGATATACGCGACATTGCACAATTAAAGCGAGAGCTGGAAGTGTGCTATCTCAGCAAAAAGAGTACCACACATTTGCAGCTAGAATTCAATACATTGAAACAAAAGTCGGGAGAATCGGCAAGAGCGTTCGGATTACACACAAATAAATTAGCCATGGAGTTGTATGAGTCCATGATCGAAAGGCGATAAGGCAAAACAGAATCGAAGAGAGCGATCTTAAAAATTATACAACAACAAACTTTATATAACTTTTAGCTAGGATTGCAAGACGATATAAAGTTGTTAGTGCGTGCGCAACATTACATGACGTTGCAGACGCCATAGCCGGTGCGAGCGCTGAGGAAAAATTTAAGAGACCAACGGGGAATTTCGGACGTTCGAAAGCGAATATACAACACTCATCCGCCCGCGAGAATAGACTGCCGCAATATCACAAATGCGGAAAAACGGGGCACTGCCGAGATTGCCGAACAAATAAATACACGAGTTCGATTCCCTCTATCACAATCAGACAGCCGCGTATAAACACAATGAGTAAATAATGTACGCACTGCAAGGAAGCAGGAACATAATCGTGCAGAATGCTAGATACTTCACGATAAAACCGAAAAAGGTACTCGCCAAGTCAAAAGTAATAATGCAAATAAAACGCGAATAAATACAATGATAAAGACGAAGCGAGATAAATCGCGAAGAGAGAGCGTTGACTCAGCGTCAAGCAGCAGTAACGGTGATGAAAGCGACAGACCGAAGGCCAGGGTTACGCGCACGGCCGGAAAGTATCAAGTTGCACAAGTAACACGAGGAAAAGCGCGCAATGAAATTGGTAACACTACTAATAAAAGAAGTAAAAAAGAGTAAAGCAACTTTTCTGCTAGACACCAGTGCTACCCTCACCTTGATGAAAATCAGAAATTTCAAACTCCGAAACTCCGGTGCGTGAGAAATGCATTGTATTAACCGGCGTGACGGAACATAAGATCCACACGCTAAGAAAGGTGAAATTGATAATAAAATTAGGAAAAGAAGAAATTCGCCACTCAGTATACGTGGTGAGAGATAATTTCCCTATGGATTACGAAGAAATACTCGGAATTGATTTCCTAGTCAAACAAAAGGCAAGATGCGATCACGGAAAAAAGATACTAAGTATCGGCAAAACAAATCTAAAATTGCAACCATACCAAAAGGTACTGAAACCACGTAGCGAAACAATAATTGAAACATTCAATAAAAATAAAGTAGGTATAATAAGGCAAGAGAAACCGAAGCCAGGAGTATTTATCGGATGCTATCTGGTGGACCCCAAGGAATTCACCTGTCCGATAAGTATAATATTATATAATAATATATAGTATAGAGTCTGAAGATGAAAATCAGTTTGAAGGAAATCAAGATGAACCAAAGCAAGACGAAAATCAAGATTTGTGATAAAATCTCATCCCAAGTGTAAGAATTATGAAGCAAAGATTAATTGGAAAAGTTGAAGATATACCAATTGAAGATGCTTTGAGAAATCCACAATGGAAGCGCGCAATGCTTGAAGAAATAAATTCATTAAATCGAATGAAGACTTGGAAATTAACTGAATTACCAAAAGGTAGAAAACCTCTGACTTGCAAATGGGTTTTGCACATGAAAAGAGACGGAAGGATGAAAGCTAGACTGGTAGCAAGAGGGTACGATCAAAAGCATGAAATTAATTATACAAATACCTTTGCACCAGTTGCGCGACATCCAAGTGTTCAATTACTATTAAGTTATGCAAGAGAAGATTTATACATAAAGATATAATTTTGATTTTGATATAAAAACAACCTTCTTGAATGGAGGGTTATCTGAAGAAATATACATGATTCAGCCTAGAGGTTTTGAAGAGACTCTAAAAGAGTCTGTAAATTATCGAAGAGCATTTATCGATTAAAACAAGCTCCAAAATCTTGGAATGACAAATTTACAAAGTATCTAAGAAGTCTACACTTTGAAGACACAGATGACGATCCTTGTTTATTTTATAATAAGTCTAGAACAGTATTGATTGCACTATTTGTAGATGACGGATTAATTATTGGAAAAGAAAAGATTGAAGTCGATAAGGTAATGTTACAACTGACCAGAAAGTTTGAAGTCACGTCTGAATGTTTAAAGCAAGAAAAGTTGTATTATCTTGATATGGAAATAAATCTAGTGAGAAATGGAATTTTTGTTAATCAATCAAAATATACCAAGAAAATTTTAGAAAAATTTGGTTTTGTTGATGCTTATCCAGCATCAACGCCAATGGAATCTGGAATGATCACTGAAAAACATTTAAGTGATAAAGAATTAGAAGATAAACCGTACAGAGAAGTAATTGGAAGTTTACTCTATTTGTCTACAATATCTCGTCCAGACATAAGTTTCGCTGTAAATTATTATATTTAAGTTGTCAAGTTTGCCGTCCAAAATTAAGACACTGGAAAATGATTGAACGAGTATTTCGCTACTTCAAAGGTACAGAAAATTTCGACATTTTCTTTGATGGAAAATGTAAACTTCAAGTTTACATCGATTCAAACTATGGAGGAGATGATGCAGATTATTGTTCAACAAGTAGAGTACTAATCGAGAATGGAGGTCTAATTATTTGGTACGCACAAAAGCAGCGATTTCATCGACAGAAGCTGAATATCGTACAGCAGTCTCAGGTATACAAGAGATCAATTGGTTCGACGTTTAATTACGTCGAGTGAAGAACTGAAATTGCAAGATTTGTCTGAACCTTTTGACTTAATTATGGATAATAAAGCGTCTATACATATGTTGAAAAATATAGAAGGTAAGATTACTAGAAATAAGAAACACATCGAGATTAAGAGAAAATTTGTAAATCAACATGTAGGTAAAACTATAATTCCAAATCTACGTAAAATCAAAAGATCAGGTTGCGAATATTTTTACTAAACTATTGAATAAAAGTTCATTTTTGCATTTGTGTCATAAACTACTCAAGGAGAAGTGTTGGGTTTGAATGAGATTTGAAAAAGAGCAATAGCGTCACGTTGCGGTGCATGTGAGTAGTTTTTTTATTCGCGCGGGATAAAATAAAATTATTATTATGTCGAATGTATGCCTGTATATCAGAAATTGGATTTTGTTAAATTGCTATCAGATCTTTTTAGTTTGTATTCTTCAGTTTAGATACCAGAATATATATTAATTTGCAAAATTAAATTTGAAAAATTAAATTGCTTACATAAATTATTTATTACCCTTGAGTGCCACGCTAGAAAGCATAGAAAGCACAACAATAAATAATTTTTATTAATTATAAAATTCTTTTAATATCTACAAGTTATTTTGTAACAGTACATCCCTGCTCCGGACGGAATCATTGATGCGGAAGCGGGGACATGGATTGGAGTGCGGATATGCTCATCAGATGCCGAGGTTCGGTTATAGAAAAATTTGTGATGCTAGAATTTGATTAATAATAAATTAACAATTAATTAAATAAATTAACAATTATTTATTTTAATGTACGAAATTAAAATTATAAGGTGTAGACATAAGTCGCTTGTCGTCAATAATGTGACGTCGTTCACGTCAATTTGATATAATTTCTGTGTTCGGATAAGCGGTCGGATACAAAATGCGCACAGGTGTATTCGCATAGTAGCGCGTAGGTCGGCGACGCAGCGCGTTACTAGGCAACTGGGCCCGCATGTTGCCAAACGGTCGGATGGGTCCGTTGCTAGGCTTCCGAAAACGCTTTCGCGACACGTAATTTCGCTCGTCGCGAGCACTCGTTATTCGGACGTCGCAACGAGAACACTCGTATGTCAGAAGAGAAGTCCGAGAACACTTCGACTTTTCGGATAAAAGGAAAACGAGAACAATGAGAACGCTCGATATTCCGGATGGAGATGAAAAAATCCAAGAATATTCCGACTTTTCAGATAGAAAAGCAAGAATACTGAGAATGCTCCGTATTACAGACGGAGACGAAAACTCTCATGTCGGTCGGATCGGATCGGAATATCGGAGCGAATAATCGGATAATCGGACGGAATTGGGATCTCTAGTCGAAAAATTGCCGGATTTATATATCCAGCTTTCGCTCGCGTTTTCTTTGCGTGGCAAAATCTTATTCGGTAATATTGTTTTTACACTGTCAGCTGTTTTTGATAGATCACGCGTGTGTTGCGTGACATTCTGTCGCACGCGCTGTATTCGTCAGATGTCGGGGATATTCAGCGAGTTTCGGACGGTTCGGCTGATGGCGCACGCTTAGGAGCATCAAAACACTCTGTTACAATTTAAATTTAGTTCAGTTATGAATCTATCAACTAATTTAATCGAATGGAGTTGAATGTTTATAATTAAAAAATGGTTAAAATGGTTTAAAAAAATTGTTAAAATTTTTAATTAAAATGGCGTAAAGAAAACTATAGAAATTTATTACTTTAAAATCTATATGTTTTTAGTTATTTGTAATTTCATAATTACCTTAAAGTTACTATATCAAATTTAAATACAGATTTAAAGCATAATATTAAAAATATTGAGAAAATTATATAATCTTTAAATAAAATATGAACAAATATATAAATGTGAACAAATATATAAATGTATTAATAATGCTATTAATAGATTAATTTTATATATTTTTAGAAATTTTATATATCTCAGTTGAATTATTAACAATAATTTACCTCTAACTTTTAGTTAAGCTAAATTAAACTAATTCCTAAATATTTAAGTAAATTAAGAATTTAAGTCAAAATTAAATAGTAATTTTTTTACATTAAGTGTATTAATAATAAATATTGAATAATTTAATTGTATAATGTTATATGTACTGAGTTTCAATAAAATCGGCGAATTACAATTTCAAATTGTATGATTTTAAATAAAATCTTGTCCATATTTGTAAAATATTTTAATTTTTGATTAATGTCAAATAATTTTCTATTCAATTAATAAAATCTTTTTTATATCTTTATATAAATCTTTAAGGTATAAAAAAGATTTTATTAACATCACTTGTGTAGGTCCATAGATCATAAATAAAAATAAAAATTTTCAAAATGACGGACGAAATATTTAAAATTATATACAAAATTGCGTTATTTAAAAATCTTTAGTCTATAGACTGTTAAAATAATATTTGAAAATATTTTTGAAATTTCAGTCACACGTGTATCAAAATGTTCGTCCTAAAAAACCATATATGAATATCGAATATGAAGTCCATATGATTAGAAACAAAAATTTTCAAAATGGCGGTAGAAAAATTTTAAAATTAAAATATAAAGTTGCGTTACAATCATCTAAGTCTATAGATCATGAAAATAAGAAAATTAAAAATGACCTTGAAAATATTTTGGGAATTTCAAGGTCACAACTATGCCAAAATTTTAGTTTTAAATAAACATAAATGCTAAATTTGAAGTCTGTACGATTAAAAATAAAAATTTTTTAAATGGCGGCAGAAAAATTTCAAAGGAAGAATTGCGAAAGAGATGCAAAGATATGCGAAAAGATTGTGGAAGAGTTACAGAATGGTTGCGAAAGAGTTGTGGAAGAGGTGCAAAAATGTGCGGAAAGATTGTGGGAAAATTGCGGAATAGTTGCGGAAATGTTGCTGAATGATTGCAAAAGAGTTGCAGAAAGGTTGTGAAAGAGTTGCAGAAAAAGTGCTGTGATATGCGGAAAGATTGTGGAAGTGTTACGGAATGGTTCCGGAAGAGTTGCGGAATAGCTGCAAAGATATGCGGAAAGGTTACGGAAGAATTGCGGAATGGTTGCAGGGATATGCGGAAAAATTGCGGAGGTATGCGGAAAAATTATGGGAGGGTTGCAGAATGAAAAGTGGAAAAGTTGCAGAACGGATGCGGAAATATACAGAGAGAAATAAGAAAATATGCAAAGAGATTACGAAATGACCGTGAAATTATATAACATTCATTTCGTGCTAAGGGCTTCATCGCCGCGTAGTGGCAAAAATTGCAATCGTAGCCCATACAGACGACGACGATGACAATAATGACGATGTTTCTTAAAAGTAAATTTTTAGGTATCGGACTTTGGGTATCTCCCCTCATACAACACGGAGAAGATATCTAAAAACACTTTTATTATATAATATACATTTATACTATATTTCAAACCTAAGCTATTGATCGCACCTATTCGGAAATTGATCGGTTCAGCCGTTACTGAGATTTGATAATCTTGATGGTTAGCAACTCGTTCGCTCACGTAAAGAGACACGGCCGATCTCGCGCTCGTGAAGCGCTGGCACTCACTGTTTGCGATGAGCCATGACCGTCTCTCGATATTTTCTTATTTTCAAATAAATCACTTCAGTTCTTTCTTTCATGGACTTGATCAGCTGTTCTTTAAACGCCCTTTCCTGGACCAACATCACCTGCGAACGAATTCTGTCCTTTTCCATCATCTCACTTGGACTTGACCGCACAAACCAGATATTTATTAAATTTTATCAATTTTTTACTGTACATTTTACAAAACATATTAAAAATGTATTATTTTGCTCTGCTTCAATCGCTTTAATATATTTTATCATTTTCGAATTTAGCTAATAATTTTACATTGGAGGATGATTTTCAAACAATCGTAAAAATTTCATCCTGCATCACGATCGAAATACTTTTTTTTAAATTCATAAAAAATATAAATAAGTGATCTCGCGAAACGGAATGCACTTCTATGTTAGATTTCGTTTCTATTTTTTTCTGACATACCATTTTTTTCGTGCATGCAAAAAAAATTCTTTTGTTATAAACCCAAATCATTATTTATAATATTTAGAATAAATTACAAGGATTGGTATTATTATAGAATTTTCTTTCATATGTTTGTCTTTTTAAATCGTTATACTCAATTCATTTTCCACTCCTAAACAAATCGTTATATAATGGCTTATTCTTTGTATACTCTTTTTAAAAGACTTTATATGTACAACATTGTTAAATAATTTACATATATCATTTTTAAATGGACTTTTATATCTTTTAATATTGCTTAGCACAATCTGAGAATTGTTAATCATAATTCGTTGAAAATATATTAACTCAGATAATATCCCCAAAAAGATACGTATAAGTAATATACATTAAATAATTTTAAGTTATAATTAAAAGAGAAAGTACAAAAAATATGAAATAAGATTATGTTTTCAAAATGTATGAAGAAAGAAATATTACCTTACAAAAGTATTATAATAAAATTGCAACAATATTATCAAAAATAAAAGTATACATTCGAATATAAAATATAAATAAACTAAAAATCTACATACTTATTTCAATTAGGAATGTTCTTTCGAATCCAAAATAATCTTTAGAATAAATAAGATGTGCACTTCCTACAGAAATGCTTTGTTTGATTAATTTATCGAAACTCATGCAAATATGTAAGCTATGAGAAATGTAGACTGTTACAAATGTAGACTTTAACTTAATTAATTCAAAAATGTCTCGAGTTTTAATGATATCTATATCTCCACACAATTCTGGTTGCTTACCATGATACAAGAATCACTATTTGTGATCCAAATCATAGAATTAAAAATTGCAAAACAATAATTTCAATAAATTAATCAAAACATTTAAGAAATAATTATCTATGTTGTTCAGAAGATTATTTTATTTAGATTCAATAAAACATGGCTATCTAAAATACATTGTAAATTTTCTGTTTCGTATTACTAGTAATGCTTGGATTTTTTTATATAGCTTATAAATATAGAATAATCTTTAATACAAATTAATACAAATTCAACTCCATTCTTTCCTGTTAGTCTTTTCTTTTCTTATTTTATTTTGAAATAGTCTTGCCAGATTAATGTTAGCAGAGTTTCTTTGAAATAGCATGTAATATAAAATTATTTTTGGTGGTACAATTTAATACAAAATAAATAATAAATATTCCAATTAATCTGATGATTTGATTCTGCCGACTATGGTCCTATTAGTTTAATAGAACTCTTTTCAAGAACACTTTACCTTAATTTTTTTAAATAAAAATCTCATACTTTTCGATGTATTAATCGATTTTTTCTCCCTTCTATAAAAATACTATAATAAAAGAATATTCGAGAATTTTTAATTTCGCAGTTATATCACATTTCTAACATTCTTTACATAAAACATCTCGTAAAATATTTATTATTATCAGATATAATCCAAAAGATAAATAAATAAAAAAGAAAAATTCTGTCAAATATAAATTATGCAACAAATGCAAATTTCTTATCATGTTCTTGTTATAATAATCTCTAAATTAGAAATAGAGAAGTGAGAAAGAAAATTAAAGAATAAATAGATAAAAGGATAAATGGATAAAAGGTTAATGATGAAAATAATACTGCTTTCATATATAACAACTACACACACACACATTAACTATTATCATGATAGCTATAACCATGGAAAGGCAAAAGCATTATTTTCTAGACAATGAAAACTTCTAGATAATGTAGTAAAGTCAAAATTCAAAGCCGATATGATAGTCTTATTAATATCATTGGACTATGTCAAACAAAATATCTTTATATATAAATTTTAATATTCATTTAATTTTACTAATATTCTAATTATTTATTAATTATTATATATAGATTAAATATTTTGTTTAATTATTTTGTATTAATTATTTTGTTAAACTATAGTGAAAAAACAGTATACTTTGCAAGGTATTAATCTAAACTTAAAATATAATAACTCTTCGAACATTTTCAAACAGAAATTTAAATTGGCTAAAAGAACTGCGTACATTATATAAATATCAGATTATATATATAAATAAAAAATTTAAAAACTATGATATACTTGTGAAAGCATTTTCATCAAATAAATTATACAAATTGAATATATCAGTAGTTGAAACTGCAATAGTGAAAGTATAAATCGTTATTTTTTGGAGACGCGTTTCGCTGATCTCGCTAATCTTTTCGAAGTCGAAAGCGAAGAGAGGAAGGTAAACGGGAGCACAGATCAAGGAAGTAGAAATGCATTTATAAGTTCTTGCTTGCACTTGCCTGCAGTTTTGCTTCGGTTTCTAACTAGTTTTCGCTTTCTTTCGTAAAACCTGTCGACAGAATCTTTTGTCTACAAGACAAGTCGCAGCGAAATGATGTTCGATATTTACTCTCTCTAAGTTTCTTATAACAAGAGATTACAATGAAACTTCAAGACTCTTCAAAAGTCCCGCGAATACATTAAATATATTCACATATAGCTACGCTTTTTGCATAAAAAAACAAGTAAAAAAAAAGAAAAAGAAACAAATTGAGACATTATTATTTAATTATTATTGTAAATAAATTTTTTTTTAACTTGTATTCTGCAAATATGTATTTATATATATAGTTATATATTTAAAAATATTTTGTTTCTAATACAAGTTTATACAAATATATATGAAATAAATATATAAAAAATATATTTTATACAAAAACTTTGATATTATAAATTGGCGTTAATTTTATGATCAGTTTTATGAAATCTTTTATATAAAGAATTTTTTTGCAACAAAAGCTCATACTTCGCATTTCTTTCTTGAAATGGTAATTTTAAGATAGTATATTTTTTTTCATCAATTTTAGATAGTACATCTTTTTAAATATACGTTGAATGTTTTTATATTTATATATATGTTATTATTAAAATAATATTTTTTATCAAATCATTAATATAATATTTATCTCAAAATATCTTATTACTTAAAAAAAAGCAATATATTTCATAAATAAATTCTACGTACTCTATCCTTGCTATTTATGAAGAAATTTATTTTAAAAATAAATTTAACACATAGTTCTTGCTATTTCTCCAAAGAAAAGATTTGAATAAAAATCTTACAAGTATAATAACAGATATTAGGATATTAGGATAGTAGTGATGATTATTTATTACTTTTTTAAAACATTTTTTTTTTATATATTCTTTCTAATATATAAAATTAGAACACATAATTTTGTACATAGTATGATGCTCATAAACATTTCTTTTTTTACATTTTAAGATATAGATTACAGAGTTCTTTAAAGTTCTACATAAAGCTTTTGCCATCAATTTTAAATTTTGAACATTTTTCTTTATTTATCAAAACATAGACGAACAGACAATAATAAATGTACATGAACAAAAGATCAAAACATTAATAAAAGAATCGATTAATCCTAATGAATAAATAGATAAACAAAATAAAATAAAGAAATATTTTGAAATTATTAATTATGTGCATAAACAATATAAATTAAAAGAATTGAAATTACGATGTGAAAGATTCGTTGTAAAAATTTAAAATGTCATTAGACATTGTCATTTCTGTATTTGCACTGTAATTTCAATTTCTTTGGTTTATGCTATTTATGTTTTTTAATAATTTAATTTCCTATTGATTCATTTATTATCAGATTAATTTATTTCTTTTACTAACGCTTTTATCTTTTGATTATGTATATATTTGATTATGTGTATTACTATTGCCTGTCAATCTGTGTGTGTGTTTTTTTTTGTGAGCCTGAACTAAAACACTTTTCTTTATTCGGCTATGAAACTGATTGAATAATGAATTCAGTGTTACATGAAGTATATCTAATTCGGAATCGCAACAAAATACACACAATATTTGATGTACTCATGCGCAAATCAACATCATGGCATCTCTAGATTAAAAATGACTCAAAATTGAATCAAAATATTAAATTTCGCAGTATATTATACTGCATTACATATGACACTACATAACTCCTTTTTACCAATATGAACTTTATCTCTTAAGACATTTCTCAAAAATCTATCAGAAAGTAAAAAAATTAATTTCATTCGCAACTGCAAACGCTGTCTTTAAAAAAATGTTGCTCTTTGACATCAAAAATAAAAACATCACGAAAATTTGTTTGATGACGACATAAACAATTTGTAAAACTTTTATATTTGAATTTTGTTTTGCTATCTGTATACAATAAGGAAGAAGAAACTAAAAACATTTTGGTTATATGTACAATTTGGATATCAGCTATTGATTAAATGTAATTAAAACGTATTCAGTTCAACCGTTGCTGAGATATGAAAATAAAAATTTGTATTCGTGATTCGCGTATATATAAAAATATAAACAAATAAATATAAAGAAAGCCATAGTTTTTTCGCACAATTTTGCGCAACTTTATTGTGCGTGAAGTTAATGCGAAGTATTACTAGTTCTTGCTATTCAATAGTAAACTTGAAAGATAACTAAGTTTCTGTAGAAAAATTATTGATCTGTAGATTTGTACAATCCACTTCCCCCCCCCTCTCTCTCTCTCTCTCTCTCTCCCCCCCCCCTACAAGTGTGTGTGTGTGTGTGTGTGTGTGTGTTTTCAAACCGAAAATCATAAAGTATTTATAATAGACTTATTGTCGAAAAGTAATTTGTCAGAGAAAAAAGTATACGGTTTTATAACAATTTTGATTTTAACATCAATTAAAAATCATATAACATATAAACTCTGTACACATATGCGTACAGGTATATTCATGCACATTCATACACTAAAAAATGATTTTTCTACAATTTTGATCGGATAGATCGAAAAATAATTTTATTAGACGATTAAAATTATTAAGTAGAATATTTAAACATATTGATAATACTGCAAACATTTTTGATATTCCATCAACCATTCATATGTTCTACATAAATATTTTAATGGTCCATTAAAATTATCTATAGTATCTGGCCAAATATTTCAGCAAAACTGTTCTTTCTATGTACGCATTTATATGTACACACTCACCCATACACACAATGCATACGAAAGTACATATCTGACTGTGCGATTTATGACATACGTTGAATTATATTAATATCGACGGCACATTTAATATTTTCAAAAAAAATAATCCGCAATATAAGAAAATATAATAAAGTAGGAAAAAGAAACAGGAAAAAGCTCAATCTTTAATAAACCATTTTAAAAGAGAAAGTTTACTCTTTAAATTCATGTAAATTTAAATTGCAAGAGATCTCATTGAATCATTAAAATTTGCAAAAATTTCAAAATTTAAATCTTCTTTCTTTATTTTATAATACAAAAGCATTTTTATGGAAAATCAACTTATAAAAGATAAAAAGATAAAAAGATAAAATATAGATTTTGCACTTTAAAATATGATCACAGGAACATTGTTATACAATTCTTTTTACAAAATCATTAATTTATGCATAATATAATACAAATAAAGTATTAATTTATTCTATAATAATTTAATTTTACTTACAAATGTTAAAAATATTAATTTAAGGTACAAAAAATTTTTTTTAATTTTTAGAATACAAATTTTATTTATTACAGTCAACTGAACGCTAATTCTTATAAAAACGCCGCCAGATGAAATCAATAGTCCAAAGCAAAATATTATTGCGCGTCGATGAAATTGTCTTTGCAAACGCACATCCTTGAAATATACAACGTGAAGATTAGATGCAGCATGTATGCGCGCATATGGCTAGATAGATAATATATTCTTATGCGCGAACACGTGTATATTGTACGAATCATGCAAGAGACCGAATCTCGTGCCGGGATCATCGATGTATTCAAGATACACATTAGAATATTAGAATATTATTTATTAAATTTAACAAGAATAAATCTTTAAAATAATAATGAATGATATTAATATAATCACTGTTTGAATAATGAATTCATATTCATAAATGACGCAATTCAATTCATAAATGTGCATAGAATATTTAGTTTTTATATGCTCAAAATAAACTAATAATATATTATAAAATATAATTATTCGATAATAGTATGATAGCAGGATTTTTTCAATCTCAAGATTACATGTATCTTAACAAAATTATCTTTTAAAAAGATTATCTTTTAAAAAATAACGCCAAGTTCACACGCTCCTTTTTTTATTTATGTAAAAGAAAGAATTTTATATAAAAATTTCCATTTACAAAAGTCTTTTTAGTAATAAATTTTATATTAGTACAAAAGATGTGATATCAAGAACTGGCGCCAACTTCTAATTTAATAAAATAAAAAGAACTTTACAGTGAAATATATTTTAATTTCTAGTTCATTTTTATTCGAAAAGTTGTTCCATTATTTCTACAAAAAACATAATATCAAAAAATGGCAAACTTTTAATCCTATAAAGTAAAAAAGAAACTTTGCAAAGATGAGAAAAGATGTTATCAATCCAAAATTAATGTCAATTTGTAGTCAATTGTAGTTGTCAATTGTAGTTGTCGATAAAATTTTATTGAATTATTGTACTTGTATTTACATAAAAATTAAATATAAAAGAAAAATGATGTGTAAGAAGAAAAAGCAACAAACAAACACTCTTAGTGCACTCCGGTCGCATTAAAACACGTACGTATCAGGAGACACGATAGTGTCTCGGATGTCAAGTCAACTGAAAACACTACCGTATGACTTTATGCGAGTCGGCATCCGAAATTATCGGATCTCAAAAACGACTAAACCGATCAAGTTCTAAGTAGGCTTGATTGATAGCTTAAATTCGACTTGCGTAATAAAAATATTTTTATTTTTCTGTTACGTGCCTTACGAGCGGAGATATTGCTACGTAAAGTCCGATTTGGAAATTTTTACTTTAAAAAACGTCATCATTATTATCATCATCATTATTATCGTCACCGCCTTTGTACGACTGCAATGCGTACCTGTCGCGAGATGTCACTATTAATCTTATCGACCCAGGATCATCAGATTAATAAGTCAGGATCTATAAGATCTAGTGATCTAGTGAATCAATGTTCGCTGGATCCTGCAGTGACCCTGACTTATCGGTCTGATTTATCCATAGGATCGATAAGATTGTTAATGTAATAAATATGCATGCATCAAAACGGACACATTAGCAATATATCTAATAAACACAGTAATTCTTTTTATTTGTTCCATCTTTCTTCTCTCTTTTCTTTTTCTAATTTAGAAAGAAATGCATAAATTATATTATATCTTCATCATTATATTGTTCGTTTGTACCGATTTTTGTGTCTATATAAACATACATTTCGTAATCTCTAACTACAATCTCTGCTCCTTATGTCACGATTCTGATTGATTGATTATCAATAAATAATAAGAATAAGAAAGTAGAAAACGAAAGAATGAGCGAGATAGTATGTTTGTTGCTCTTTGTCCGCGTGTCCGATTGGAGGTCAACGATGTCATTGAATTTCGCGGCAAGTTTGACAATTTGGTAATAATTTGTTAAGTGACTAATGTTTATGCGCCATAATTTATTATTTTGCAGGTAGGTTCTAAAAAGCAATATAAATACTGTCATTTTGATATTGTCCTTTTACGTACGCGTTTGTGCTTTTTTTCAGAATCAAAGCTGGAAGTGTTCAGATATTATGGTACAGATTGTTGTGCAATTCTTGACTATATTATGGTATATTTGTTTAAACAATATATCAAAAAGATATATTTAATAATTATTAATAAAACTGAATCATCTTTTCAATGAAATTGTATCAATAAAAGTATAAAAAACATATTAGTAGAACTGAATTATCTTTTCAAAGAAATTATATTGTTACATGTATCATACATTTTCAGGATATTCAGAAAAAAATTATAAAGCAACATCCTGAAATACTTCATCAAATCTTAAGTAAATTAAGAAAAAATATTAAAAATTAAAAAGTACAAACATATATATATACGTAAAAGTACAATACAATGAAAAATACATGTATTCAAAATGACAGTACTCATATTACTTCTTAGAACTTACCTACAAGATAATAGATTATGATGCATAAACATCACTTACACTTCGAAACGAACTATTCAAATATCAGCAATTGTCAAACTCGCCGCGAAACACAACGACATCGTCAACCGCCAATCGGACGCGAAAAGGGCAAGTATGCTATCTCATTCTTTCGTTCTCTGTCCTATTTATTCTCGATGTGCGTATTATAAAAAAATGTCAAGTATAAAAGGTATCAATTATAGACGCGCTTTTCGAACACAGAAAAATGGTTAATAGTACAAAATGATATCACTATAAAATTACCTTTTTAAAAAAAGGTAAAAAAAGGATGTCAAGTATAGTGCACGCGTGAAAAAAAAAAGAAACTGTTGTACCAAGTTAAAAAATAGAATCTAATTGACAATATCTTTTATTTTAAAGAAATAGAATCTAAGTGGTATATATCTCTGTATCTTCATTAAAGAATCATTTTATTCTAACCCATGTGATAGTAATTTTAATTCTTTAAAAGAAAATTATGTTACACAATTGCTATATCTAACTCAATTCCAGTTGTAATCAAATTAAAAAATAAAATCTAAGTAATAGTATCTTTATTCTTATATTCATTGAAGAGTTTTCATATTCTAAGCCAAATGGTACTAATTTTAATTAAAAAACAAAAAAAATTGTTTCCACATTGCCAACTCGACTCAAATGATATTATTTGTATAAAAGATTTGATATCAATAACTTGCGCCAAGTTATAATCCTACTATAAAAATTGCATTATTCTATTAAACTCAAGTGAAATGTATTAAAAAATAAAATCTAACTGGCAATATCTTTTATTAGGTGTACAAAAAAGTTCTGAGCTTTAGATTTCATACAACCGAAATAACAATTTAAATTTTATATATCTTCCCGCCCTTTTGCGGTTTTAAAGCGTTGACATTTGGCCTTCTAAAATGCCATACACGGTTTGGCGTTTGATGCACATAACCTCAAAAATCAGTAGTGTTCACGATAGCAATAACAAAAGAGCATATTCGATTTTCCATCCACTTCGCGTTTCATCTGAAGAAAAATGCTGCTGAATGCCACTGCAATGATTTGTGCTGCTTATGGAGAGAACGCTGTAAATCATACTACATATAAAAGATGGTATCAAAAATTTCGCCAAGGAGATTTCAGTCTTGAAGATGAACCGCGTATTGGACGCCCTCAAAAGATTGAAACGGATGAATTGCAAGCACTGCTGGATATAAACTCTGCGCAAACTGAAAAGGAGCTTGCAGAACAGCTTGGCGTTACGCAGCAAACCATTTCCGTACGTTTACATACGATGGGAAAGGTTCAGAAGGAAGGCAGATGGGTTCCGCATGAATTGTCCGAAGACAACAAAAATTGTCGGCGTGACACTGTACTCACTTTGCTTTCAAAGTTCCGGAAAAAAGATTTTCTGCACAAAATCATTACAGGCGAAAAGTGAATTCTTTATGATAACCCTAAACGTAGAAAATCATGGGTTGACCCTGGTCAATCTTCGATATCGATGCCAAAGCCCAATATCCACGCCAAGAAGGTTTTGCTTTGTATCTGGTGGGATTGGAAAGGTGTGTTGTATTACGAGTTGTTACAACCGGGTGAAACAATCACGGCACCGCTACCAATAACAATTGACCAATTTGAGCGATGCATTAGAAGAAAAGAAACCATTTATTGGCCGTCGTAAAGTGATTTTGCTTCATGACAATGCTCGACCACATGTTGTGAAAGCGACTCAGGACCATATCTTTGCGTTAGGCTGGGAACTTCTTCCGCACGCGGCGTATAGCCCAGACATGGCGCCTTCCGATTACTATCTATTCCGATCGCTGCAGCATCATTTGACTGATACACATTTCGTGAGATTTAAAGAGATACGAAAATGCATTGATGACTTTATCGCTTCGAAGCCGGTGAGCTTCTATCGTCAAGGAATTCGCAAGCTACCCGAAAGATGGCAAAAGGTCATTGATGCAAACGGGGAATATTTCGCTGATTAATATTTTTTTGTTTGTTTTTGAATAAAGATTGAATTTTAAAAAAAAAGCTCAGAACTTTTTTGTACACCTAGTTAATCAAAAAGAGATAGAAGAAACATATAGACATTAAATTACATTTTACGCAAGAATTAGTTAATCAAAAAGAGATAGAAGTGCAATATCTAAGAACTAATCAAATGATTGCAGATGTATTAACTAAACCTTTGCCAAAGACAAAGCATAGTCAGTGTATAGCAATATTAAAGTTAAGTTAAAATAATATTAAAATTTGTTTTTATATATTATTGCATATTTGTATTGCTCTCATTTTTTATTAACTTTATAGATCTGGAAATCCTTTTCCACAATTAAAGTTTATGCATTAATACGTATTTAGTATTATACGTATATGAATTTCGTATCAAGAACGAGAAAAAATTTTTTAATTTAAATCTTTTTTACCATTTGGTACTTTAAAATGGTATCCAAAATTGTCAAGTCGCGCAAATATTTGCTTTATATGAAACTTTTATAGTCTGTATCTACTGATATTGCTAAACTAGAAGGTTACATGAAGAAGCAACATTGAGTTCTTAAAACAACTACAGAAATTCGGCGGACACACGTCCGTACGCCACGAGTTATCGCATAGAACATACACATAAATAAACACTCCGTTGCTTCGGAGGCGGCTCGACTTCACTCGGCCGCGGAAGACTGGCGCGGGCATAATACTATTAATTTTTTGATAACCGAAAAAAAGCTATTAACAATATGCAAGTACATACATTTCCTTATAAACAGGTACAATGAATTTGCCTTATCATTTTATGTCTAAAAATATAAGGGCATAAAAAAATGAATAGTTCACAAGATATACTATATATAGTTCACAAAATGTACTAAAATACAGGGGAAATACCTTGTATACTACTGACTTTTTGATAATTGTATCTTAATATTTTTATATTCAGAATAATTAAAGGAGTGTGTAACAAAATGTTACGTCCGTGTTCTGAACGAAAGATAATATCTCTCGTCAGGAGGAGGAGAACTCGGGTGGACGCATGGAACCTCTCCTTTTCTCGCGGAACGACGTCGTGATGCCGATCCGCGAGTCGAACGCGCGTTAAGGGGGTAGGGATCGGATCAGCGTCGGCGACGTTATTACACTTGCCTGCGCCCGCGCTATCGGTGGTCCGTTTTAGGTCAGAGAACCGAATCTCTTTGACCAGGGATGGACCTAGTGCGATCCTCAGGGAGCCGGGAACGGCGCGGGGTCAAGTTTAGGAGAGAAAAAAAAGTTTAGACCGAATTTTGATCAATTAATTTAATAATAAATAATAAAAACGAGTTACAATTTTCTTCGTGTACATAAAAAAAAAGGTTGAGGTATTGGTTACAAAGAGAAGTCTTATACATAAAAAATATATAAAAAAAATAACCGCGGGCAAGGAAAATCTGGACTTATATTCCCAATTGTTCTAATAGGGGCAAAAAGTTGGTGATCGCGAGCATGTCTATGGGATCGGGTTGCAGGTGTGGAGGAGGATTAGGGTGCGCGGTGCGGAATGCCTTGACTGGGACGAGGTAGGGAAGAGGATCACGGGAAATATACATAGGGACGGTATCGGTTATTTCGTGTTTGGAGATTTGATCCCAAAATTGCTTGTCGGGTTTAAATTTTCGTGAGATGAAGAAGGTGCCAGGAGGTGGATGGGTGGGAGAGCGAGGAAATTGACGGACGAGGTAAAAAAACTTCTCCACGTCGAAATTTTCCGGAGTACATTGGTTCTCGAATTCGGCCGCGGAGCGGAGGGCGGAGGCGTATTGATGCAGCGAGATGTTGGCTAGTCCCGGCTCTACTTCAATTAATCGCTCCGCGAGTTCTTCGGCGTGGCAGGTTTCGCGACGAATCCGCTTATTCGCTTTCTCTCGACGGTGTCGCAATGCCCGTTTCGTTCGTCCGTTCCGAATGGCATTTGTTTGGTTCACTATATAAATGAGAGTCAGATAAGAGAGAAATTGAGGAATCGAAATAAGGCAGCTTCACCGAATCAATCGGCGGCTTGCCCGGTTGGAATGTTGTGGAATCGGGGGAGGCAGCTTCACCGAGTTAATCGGCGGCTTGCCAATTTGGAATGTTGGGGTGTTTCTAAGATAAATAAGTAGAGAGAAATAAGTAAATAAGAGGTCGCGAACCAAACTGCCAGTTACCGCGGGGAAAAAATGATAAACTTGGACTTACTTTTGTTGTAGCGGCCGGTGGTGATGGTCGGGGAATGCAATAGCCCAGCCTGGATCGTTGAATTGCTCGAAAATAATAAAGTCGCGCACAGATTCTGACTGTAATAATTTCGGATGGTGCCGACCACGAATGTCGCGATGAAGCAGGAAGAAGAGAGCGATCCGCTCCAAGTCGCGGTTTTTAAAGGGTTCCGGAGGGGTGGGAATATCTGAGGGCGTGATGGATTTCCGTGTTGGCTTGTCAAATGATAGTTTAGGAAAATTGTGAATATAGAGGAAGGAGGAGAGCGGTGTTCTGTGAATTGTGGTCGTGTTTCCATTTCCAGATTTCCCAGCGAATGATAGAATTAGTTTTTAGATAGATAGAATTATTAATAAAAATTCTCCCGCTAGTTCACACTCTCAATCGCTCATTGGTGTGCCCGCCAACGGCCACTAATCAGTTCTTCTTGACTGGTGCTTTTTGTGTTTCCCCACCAATGTGGGGAGTGTCATCCCCGAACGATCCAACGCGTTTCCTATCCGTTAGGGATTTGCTTTTGTAAATATTAATTTTTATTGGTGAGTCATAAACCTGTCGGCGCCGACGAGCCGGTTTACCAAGTGTTTTTTTTGATAGTGAGACATATCTCGAGAGAAAGATTGTTTATTTAGAGTTTTTTTTTTTGATTGATCGGGTTGATTTTTGTTTGATCGTTCGAAGTGCTCCGTTTATGGATTAGCAGCCGTTAAATTTTTCCTTCCCGAAAGAGAAGAATTCGTGAAGTCCCCCGGACATAACACCCCCCGACTTAGACAAATGTTGGGAGTGCACAACATTTGCAACAATAGGACAATAATTCTTCGCTTTCGGTTCCCTCCTTTTTTTGTGAAGAAGAAGAAAGGAACAGGTGACCACCAAAACCCCTTCCTTATTCCCTCGTTCTTCCTCGTCTTCGCTTACATTAATTAACGTTACATTGTATTCTCGATACTGTTTAAAATTAAGTTGTGCGCATCATTCACTCTCTCCTTTCCCCTGTTTTCTTTTTTTTCAGAAAAATATCTTAAATGTTTCATGCCTGACATTTGTTAATGCGTATTTATTTCCAAAGGATTTATTTCTTCTTGTTGTGGAGAGTGAAGAATGCGCAAGACCTTGCATGCGGGGATGCTTGGATTAGATAAGAAGAATACTATTACTAGTGTTATTATTATTATTATTATTATTATTATTATTATTATTATTATTAAAAATAAATTCGGAAGAATTATAAAATTTTCGAAAGGGTTTATGGTAAATTTGGCTTAACTCTATTCCTTATATAGCGTTCAAGAGGAAGGAAATGATTTTATATAACGAATTTTATATAACGATCAGCAAATTCCTGTCTCTCTTCTCCCCCCCCCTTTTTTTTTTTTTTTTTTTATATATATATATTACGTGAGTACCACCAGTCGCGTCCCGCTTGGCTTGGAATTATTTTTCCATGTTCTGCATTCCAAGATGGTTTTTCTATCCTCTTCCCCCGTTTTTTTTCGGGATCTTAATGCAAATGGTCAAGCCGTGGCCATTAGGCGTGTTAGCGCTCTGTACCTGCCTCAGTCATTGGGTATCGTCTGATTATATGGTATGTTTGTTATATTAAATAAGGTGACGTTCGCATGACAATTTATTCGACTGGGCAATTATATATGTAGGATTATTATCCTGCCACTGACTTGTTAATATTATTATGCTGCAGTTCAGGATTGGTAATTGCAGGTGAGGAGAGAAAAATGAAAATAATAAGCGCTCTCGCTCTCCGGTAGGCACTCAAGCAACACCGATATGAATAAAGAATTAATCGTCTTACATTTCCTCTCTCTTTATGCCATAAAAGGAAAAAATTTAATATAGTAAGTTTAATAATAAAGGAAGTGGATGATATATGTATACAAGGAGCTTAAGTAATCATAATTAAATCATAATTAAATCATTATTAGATTATAATGTTTATGGTTGTTCAACTTAAACATTACTTTATTGACTAAATAAGTATACGAGATAAAAAAAAGGTATAGCTAACAGAAATAAGGATAGTATAATAAAACAAAGGTTGTATTATTGAGTAATAAACAAAGGTTGTATAATTGAATATTTAAACAAAGGTTGTATAATTAACGAAGGTTGTAATTGAGTATATAAACTTAAAAAAAAAATTTTTTTTTTTTTTTAGATTGCTGGGAAGGTATTCATGATTCGGGCCTCTTTCTCGACTCGTGCTTCCCCTAGAGATACCAATGCGTCACGAAGGTTCGTGACCCCCCAGTCGTCCTCGTGCGGCAAGACCAATTTGACCATTGCGGCCCCATTTTCCAATGGACGCACGATATTAATATATCCACTGCGTCCCTCGGCTAGGATTCGGCACAGAGCTCTAGTTTTCTTGGGCCAAAATCTAGTTGGTTTAGCCGGTCCTGTGTAGGCTAGTCCACAGGTAAGAGCCTGCCATCTTAATTCTTGGAAACGTCCTTCCAGGCGGAAGATTTGATGGAATGGTCTCCACACCTGGCGTTCTATGTCTCTGAGATCGATCCGGGCAGTCCTCTGGGCCGGGTTGACTCCCGTAATCAATCCCCTTTGCCATACGTCGCCGTCTTTTATGGCAACAGGCTTGTCTTCCTCTATGTCGTTGGGCCAGCAAATGAGTTCTTTTGATTTGCGGTTCATTCGGAAATTAAGTTCTTCCGATAGATCTTGCAGAACTGGTTCTCCATTTTTTAGCCGCACCCAAAACAAGAGCGGAGATTCTACTCGTAGAATCTTACACTTGAGACGCCCGCGAGTCAAACGGCTGGTATCGATAGCTTCCATTCTTCTCTTCTCCCTTTTATTTTTACTTTCTTCACTTCTAAAAAGTTTAATAATTGTTAGGTGGTTAAAAAGGGGAATAGTAGATAGGAGAAGGAAAGAAAAGAGGTTGTTTTGTTGTTATTATTTTTTTAGTTCGAACGAAAATCCTGGTTTTTCCTCTGGTGGTAATAAAGGGTATACTTGGTTTTCCGGGGTCTTACTATATAGGTCAGACTCTGGTGCGCTGGCCTGTTCGGGTTTTTGAACCCTTTTTGTGCCCAATAGTAATAAAAGATGAGTAATAGAGTCCCAGATGGCGCCCAGTAGATGTATGAACCATCCATATACGGTATGCAAAGCGTAACCATGTACGATTGTGTCTATTATTAGTTTTATGATTCTCCTGGTGAGGTATATTCCAATTACCCCGGCACTGATATTGCCGAAAATTAAGAATTTATTCCAAAATTCTTTCCATGCGGATGCAGCAATTTTTGTTATGGATGCTTCGTCTAATAGATTTGAAAATGATCCCCCGCTCAGGGAGATTGGTTGTTCCATCATCCGCCTGGCTACCGTGTTGAGCACCGCCGGTCGCTCAGCGGGGAACAATATGTGGTCGCGTAGATCATTGAGATCATTTTCGGTGTATATTCCGCTTGTAGCGAGCGATCCAGGGCTAACATATTTCCACGTAGGTTTGGTCATAGGTTTCATAATTGTGGGCGGCAATGATTCCACAGATTTAGGCATAAGTTTATACCATGAATCTCCTAGGTGATACATAGTAGGTGCGAAAGAGTTACAATTTATTTGAGTCCCCTGTCGCAATAGTACATGGGTCTGCGGCGTTAAATAATAGGTTTCGTTTCCCCGAATGACTGGTAGCTGATTGTAACAGTTGTCAGTTCTTGTGATTTTTACTTCCACGGGTACACATTTTACGATATGTATTACTTCTCCGGCTAACAGGGCCATATATCCAGGTCCTTTCATTAAGTAATAAGCAAAGATATCGGGTGTTTGAGTGGCTATAGCTAAAGCGTTTTTTAACATTCCCTGCTCTAGTTCACATTGTTGCAAAAGGATATTTCTGTATAATTGATTTATCTGCGTACGGATGTGCTTTTCGACATATACGAATTTGGAATTCATGTAGGTGAATATGTCGAGGTTAGAGACACGCGTTCGTTGTTTGAAAATCGTTACGCCACGCGAGGTTTCGAAGATGATTAATTTAGGATGTTCGGTTCGAGTGAGTGTATAGCCGCATGATGCGTATTTTCCTTTGCTAGTCAAGGCGAAAGTTGTATCTTGTGCAGTTAATGAATAGACTATTAGTTGTTGTTCATTTACGTTATCTATTATTTTGTCTGCAATCCCACTGTACAATACTCCATAATTGTTGAATTTACAAGTGTCGGCGAGCACTGGATCCCAATAGGTTTCACCTCCCTCTATATCTGTGCAATGGGTGGTAGTGAGTTCACAGGCCACTCCGGATCTGAGTAGTACTCGATTGCTATTTATTCGTACGTCGGCTATATATTCTTGTAGTGAGATTTTTATGCTGGCGAGTACCACGACGTCAGTCCACGTGCCGTACGGATCCGAATATGCTCCCCTTGCACGATCCATCGGCGTCTACGTGTCCTGCCAATGTTACTGGTCGGGCAGTGGTATGATTCGGTTTTAATCCAGTGATATATCCGTTATGTAACTGATAAGTTCTATAAGAATGCATTCGTTGGCATACTTCACGTGATGTTTCTTCTATATATGAATATTTACCATTTAACACATCCATGGAATGGGAAAACATTCCGCATTTTTTTATTAATCTGTCTATTTCGACTTTGCATTGAATAACCTTTACTGACTCGAATTCGTTTATTTGTAGAAGTTGTATATAGACATTAGTTGAATTTACGTTCTGTGGCGGGATGTCGCATTCCTCGATATTTAGTAGAGATAAGGTTGTTAGATTTGTTGAGGGCGAGCCGCAGTCATAGCCTATTATCCCATGCGTTTTATGAAACCGGATTGTTAAAATTGTTATTATTACTGCCCAGCAATTATGGAGATCCATCTGGAAAAGGTTATGTTTTTCTTGTTATTTATCTGGAGGTAATTTAATATGCGAAATTTGTAAACGATTAGGGTGGACAATTCGATTATTTTTCTTTATTCTAATTTTTACGTTATTTTTATTTAATATTTCTAATACTTCGTGTGGTCCGGTATACTGATCCCCAAATTTACCCGGTTTAGGTCCCTTTAATAGAAAAACGTAATCCCCAGGTTTAAAGGTTTGAGGGTTGATTTTTTTGTCATAATATTTCTTTGATTTATGTTTCACTTCGATGATATTTTCACGCGCGTTCCCTCGAAGGTTATGGAGTAGAGTGACTAAGGTTACCAAATAGTCATCGTAACTAGTTAATTTATCTTCTGGTGCTAGAAATTTTTCCGAAGGTATTCTTGCAATTTTTCCAAATATTAATTCGTATGGAGTATGTTTTGTAGCTTCGTGTACACAGGTGTTATAATTAAACATTGCGAGGCTAACCCATCGGTCCCATTGTTCTTGTTCGTTTGCATATTGTTTAAGATACTTTCCTAGTGCGTGATACGATCGCTCTAGAGATCCATTGGATTGAGGATGGAAGGCGGTTGTACGAAACTTACGAATTCTAAAAAGTTTTGCAATCTTTCTCATTAAGTCGCTGACAAAATTTCTTCCCTGATCGGTTAGTATTGCTTTGGGTGCTCCGAATATACAAATGAATTTATTAACAAAAGCCTCGGCTATTGTTTCAGAGGTTTGATTTGGTAGGGGAATTCCCATGCTGAATTTAGTCAGTTGATCTTGCAGTGTCAAAATGTATTCATTTCCTCTCTCAGTTTTTTGTAGAGGCCCGACAATATCCATTGCTACTTTGTTGAAGGCTGTTCCCGGAGTATCGGTAATTATCATGGACTGTTTCGTTTTAACGCGTACTAACTTTTTCAATTGACATTGTAAGCATTGCTGAATATACCGTTGGACGTCAGATTTTATATTTTCCCAATAGTAATTATGCTTAATTCTGTTATACGTTTTAGTAACGCCTCTATGTCCACCTGTAGGTGAATAATGTGTTTCGCCTATTATAGAAGGGCGAAGATCTTTTGGAGGATATTTTACTAATCCGTTACAAATAATTAGTTTAGTTAATGAATCGAGAAAGGTCGTTTGTATTTGTGTCTTAATATTGCTCCAAGGAATATTGCAAATGAAATCCGTTTTAGCAATGCTAATAGTTTCTAATTTTAATTCCTCTGTTATTTTTCGTAATTCCATCAGAGTTTGCGTTATATAATTTAAAATCATTGTTGGCCCTTCTCTCGACCCTTCTTCAATGGGTAAGGCCACATGAAAGTAGTTTTTGCGTTTTACAACCTGCGGTCTACACAGAGCGAGTTTATTAAGGGTAGGCAATTCGTTGCGCTCGAGTAATTTTCGTACTCCAGAATCCAATGGGTTTCCATTGACATCGACAAAATATGCTACGTTATCTTTCCGCAAAAATAATAATTCGCGGGAATCGACAACATGGTTTTTTATTAGCTTATGGTCAATGATAGTTGGTTTAAGTTTATCTATACTGTTAAGCTCTTCGTTTTCTTCGTTAGTTATTTCGCTTCCTCCTTCATTGTCAGTGTTTTCGTCACTCTCTTTTTCCTTGTCGCTTTTGTTGGCTTGATCCGCAATTTCTTTGGGTTGCATTGAATTTAAGTGTTTATTTCGTTCATTTATCGTTTGGCTGCGAGTGAGCATTCTTCTGGCTCTCGGTGGATCGTGTATTAATGCTTTCTCTGTCTGCTGCACTGGTAATTCATCCAGTTCTTCTTGTGTAAAGAGTATGGAATCCGTATTATCTTTAAATAGATGGTCGTCAGGTAGTAAATTTTCTGTTTGCTCGTCATCTGAAAGATATAACTCGAAGTTTTCGTCCTCTTCTATTTCTTCCTCCTCGTCGGATTCTTCTAACATTTTAGAAATTATTTCTGCATCCTTTGCTTCGTTGGGATTTAAAGTTTTGCGATCAATAATTGCCTTGCAGTTCACTTCTTCAAAATTCACCGGATTCCTGGATAACGCATCGGCATTTACGTTAGTTTTTCCTGCTTTGTATACGACATCGTAATCGTATTCGGCTAATTTTAATCTTCATCGTAATATTCTCATGTTGGTATCTTGAGCGTTTTTAAACCATAATAAAGGTTTATGATCTGTGACTAAAGTAAACTTTCGGCCGTATAAATATGGGCGGAAATGCTTAACACAATATAATATAGCCAGCGCTTCCTTTTCGTATGTATCGTATTTTAATTCATTATCAGTTAGAGTTCGTGACGCATACGCGACTGGTCGGTCCTTATTTATTTCACCTTGCGACAATATTCCTCCTACGGCTACTCCGGAAGCGTCGGTGGTTAGGATAAAAGGCTTTGAAAAATCAGGATATTGCAACACGGGTTCTTCACATAATCTTTGTTTTAATTTTTCGAATGATTCTTCTTGTTCTTGTGTCCACTCGAAACGTACGTCATTTTTTAATAAATTTGTCAAGGGTTTTGCTAATTTAGAAAAATTAGAGATAAATCGTCTGTAATATCCTGCTAGTCCTAGAAATTGTTTAATGTTTTTGGGCGTCTTAGGTCTAGGAAATCATCGTACAGCCTCTAATTTTTTTGGGTCGGGTTTAACTCCGTTTTTGCCTATGACGTGTCCCAAATAAGTTACTTCGGATTTTAAAAATTCACATTTGTCGGGCTGTAATTTTAAATTTGCTTCGCGTAGTTTATCTATTAAAAGATTATATTTTCTCTCATGCTCTTCTAATGATGACGCGTAGATAACTATATCGTCCATATAAACAAATAATTCCTTTCCTTGTAATCCTGATAAAACTAAATCCATTAATCGTTGGAAGGTAGCAGGAGCATTTTTTAATCCAAATGGCATTCTATCAAATTCATAATGCCCAAAAGGTGTTGTGAAAGCGGTTTTATGGCTATCTGCTGGATTCATTTTTATTTGATGAAATCCTGAGGCTAGATCGCATACCGAAAAATATCGAGCTCCTCCCAATTGATCTAAGATATCGACTATATTTGGTAGTGGATACGCATCTCCGATAGTTTTGTCATTTAATGCCCGGAAATCTAATACCATTCTCCATCGTTTATTTCCTTGGGAATCCTCTTTCTTGGGTACAATCCATATGGGCGTATTGTAAGGCGACTGTGAAGGTTTTACTATGCCCCCCTCTAGCAGCTCTTCTACTTGTTTGTTTATTTCCTCTTTGTGAATTTGCGGAAATCTATACTGATGGGTGTTAATCGGCTGATCATCTGTTGTGGATATTTTATGTCGTAAAACATTAGTTGCTATCAGTTTTTCCTCAGGTATATGAAACCTATCTTGACTATTAATTATAAGATTTATCACATTCTCTTTTTCATAATTATTCAAGTGCTCTAATCGTAATAATTCTATAATTTTTGTGAGCCTATCCTTTTGGTTTTCTTCCGATAGTATTAAGCATTCGATAGTTCCGTTTTCCTTGTTATTACTTTGTATCCCTTGTATAACCTTTCCTTTATGTTTTGATTTGCGCTTACGTATACATTCGTCTACTATCACTTGAGATTGATTTTGTCTTAATTTAAAAATTCTCGAGGACGGTTTTTTATTTTTCATTCCTAATTTGCCGAGATTTATTTCATTCGACTTATTTATTTGTATTCTTTCCATAAGCTCTTTGGCGGTAATATGAGAGGGTTCATTTTTTTCATTCGTTTTTTCTGAGAACATCCCAACTCTTGGGAATTTATCACCTTTTAGCGAAACTGAGGCATTAGTATTGTCGTTTTCGTTTAGGCAGAATCGTGTCGGATTACGTAGTGAGGTTTGGTAACTTCCCTCCTCGTAACCGATGGAGCTGGAAAATGCTCGAGAAGTGCGGGAACTTCCATCGGCAATTCCAGAATTAACTTTTGAAGTGATTCGACAATTTTCACCTCCAAGGAACTCAAAATTTTTTAAATTTTCGGACGAGGTTTGGTAACTTCCCTCTCCGAGGATTTTGGGATGGGAGGATATCTCAGAAGAGGTTTGGTAACTTCCCTCTTGCTGAGTATCGAAATTAAGATTTCTCCTTTTGTTTCCTCTCATTTTAATTTCATTTTTATTTTTGACCTTTAAATTTTTATTAATTTTATCTCTATTTATGGAAATTTTAATTTCTTTATTATTTATATTTCCGTCCTCTTTTGTCTTTGCATTCTCTATTTCATTCTCATTTTTATTTTCATTTTTATTTTCGTTAACAATTTCAATATTCATAATCTCGTCTTCCTCTCTACTTATTTCATTTTCGTTTAACAATTCTTTTTTATGGTCAATATGTTTGGTCTCTCTTGGAAAGGAATTCGGGTGTGAAGTTGTTAATTCTTCGTGATAATCTAATGTCTTTATTCTGATTTCACACAGGTCGACCATCTCATTCAGAGGTCTAAGATTTATGGTCGGCACCCTGACTTCTACTTCTTCATCCCGCGTGTTTATGATATTTAAGTATGCTTTCCCCGAGACATTTTCCACGATCGTGTCTCCTAGATAGATTCCGTAAGTTATCTTCAATTTCGGTACATATCCAATTTTGACATTAGGGTTGCCAACTCTTACATAAAATAACGATTCTGATCTGGGTGATACTACTATAGTTTCTGGTGACAGAAAAGGTACTTGGATACCGGATACATCTATACATTCTTGTGCATAATCAATTTTCGATGATGTTTGTTTAAAGAAATCGTTGCCTAATATACCAGCTTGCGGTATCGGAAAGTCGTCGGGTACTATGTGGAAATTTACTGAGGTGTCGAAAAGGCTTAGCGTAGTTTCGCCAAGAGTAAAGACTGGATAATCGTTTATTCCGTTTAATTTTAGAATGTTACAATAATTAATGCGTACTCCCTCAGGTATAAAATTTTTCTTAATTATATTAGGTCCGGAACCGGTGTCTAACATAAGAGTTATGTGAGAGACTGTTTTTTGTATTTCTACCTGAACGGTCGGCACGCGACTGTGTTTATCGAGGTTTACCGCTACTGAGCGAGCGTTCGCAGCGTTTTTTATTGAGGCGCCGAAGATGTCGACGGGCGTGGAATCCGTTCGGTCCCCTGTTGCACGCCCGGCTTCGAGGGGCCGTTGAAGTTTACCGAATCTTTTGCCATTCTTCGATTATTACTTGCGATGCGCAATTCACAGTTTTCGAGGAGATGCCCTTGCGTTTTGCAATATCGGCAAAATGGTGTATTATTATTGCTTGTAGTTCGATCCATTCTGGATCTGCAATCCCTAGCGGTGTGCCCTGCGTTATTACAATTTTGGCAAATAATTCTTGCTTTATTTTCTGTCGTGCGCAATTCGTTTTGCTTTTTCCAGCAGTTATTAGCTGAGTGTCCCTGTCTATCGCACCACTGGCAAATCAAGAGAGGCTTGTTTTGATTAGTACTACGGCATGACTTCGCGTTATGACCGGTTTTAGAGCACAATTGACAGACAATCGTATTTTCTCGTATCACGTTAACAGTTCGCCGTAATTGCGGGTCGCGCATTCGACATTTACTAGCATCGTGACCACGTTTTTTGCAAATCTGACATATTAGTATTTCGTAATTCTGCTGTGAATTTTGAATGAATTTCCTACAATTACTGGCTAAATGTCTGTCTTTATAACAAATTTGGCAAGTTTCGCGTTGTAAGTTAATATTTTGCATTTTTGCGATATTACCACGCCGTAAATCTGACATCGCGCGTAATTCTCTTTCTATGCGTATCGCGTCGGTTGCTTTAACATCCATCTGTGAATTTCTTAATATTCTCTGTTCGATCTCCGGTTTTAACCCCTTGATAAAGCATTTACACATGTCCCTTTCTAATGAATCTTTAATATTCTGTTCGGGAAGAGAAGGTCCCGAACTTCGATATGCTTCGAGTATTTGCTTCCCCAAAATTTTTACTCTATTCGCGTATGTTATTACATCTTCGTCGTTCCCTTGATAGACACATCCCAATTCCCCTTGTAGTTGATAGACATTTTTCGAAGGACCGTAAATTTGTTTTAAATATTTAGTGATTTGAGTGACATTGTTAAAGTCTTGATCCTGAATAGTTCGACGTGCCTCTCCGATTATACGCGTTCTAATGATTTTAGCAAATTGAGGCTCAGCCTCATCGGGAAGCATAGATTTCGCCTCCTCGCAACCCTCGATAAAATAATTCAATGGAATATTTTGGAATATTTTGTCCATCGAAGTATGGAATGGCGTCGACGGCGTATTTTAGCGTAGCGAAAGGATTATTTTGTGCCATTTTTAAAGATTCTAGGTTTTTTGCCTTTTCGTCGAGATTATCAGAATTATTACTAGTTGATGACGTTTCGCGTGTGGAAATGTTAGATTCAAACGTTTCGCAAACAGTTTCGAATCGCTCCTCCGCTATCGAAGTGTCCTCCAGAGAAAAAGTGACGTGTTTGGAAGCGAGGAATTTAGATGGAGTGGATGTGTGTACTGTTTTCGACGCGCCTGGCTTGGGTTTACCGCCACACTCTAAACCGAGTTTATAAAGTTCATCTACTTCGGACTTATTCGAACTTGACCTCGTACTCATTCCCGCTAAAGATCGCACTTTTTATATCCCGGACAAGCCCCCAAAATTTCTAGCTCTGTTACGTCCGTGTTCTGAACGAAAGATAATATCTCTCGTCAGGAGGAGGAGAACTCGGGTGGACGCACGGAACCTCTCCTTTTCTCGCGGAACGACGTCGTGATGCCGATCCGCGAGTCGAACGCGCGTTAAGGGGGCAGGGATCGGGTTAGCGTCGGCGACGTTATTACCCTTGCCTGCGCCCGCGCTATCGGTGGTCCGTTTTAGGTCAGAGAACCGAATCTCTTTGACCAGAGATGGACCTAGTGCGATCCTCAGGGAGCCGGGAACGGCGCGGGGTCAAGTTTAGGAGAGAAAAAAAAGTTTAGACCGAATTTTGATCAATTAATTTAATAATAAATAATAAAAACGAGTTACAATTTTCTGTTCGTGTACATAAAAAAAAAGGTTGAGGTATTGGTTACAAAGAGAAGTCTTATACATAAAAAATATATAAAAAAAATAACCGCGGGCAAGAAAAATCTGGACTTATATTCCCAATTGTTCTAATAGGGGCAAAAAGTTGGTGATCGCGAGCATGTCTATGGGATCGGGTTGCAGGTGTGGAGGAGGATTAGGGTGCGCGGTGCGGAATGCCTTGACTGGGACGAGGTAGGGAAGAGGATCACGGGAAATATACATAGGGACGGTATCGGTTATTTCGTGTTTGGAGATTTGGTCCCAAAATTGCTTGTCGGGTTTAAATTTTCGTGAGATGAAGAAGGTGCCAGGAGGTGGATGGGTGGGAGAGCGAGGAAATTGACGGACGAGGTAAAAAAACTTCTCCACGTCGAAATTTTCCGGAGTACATTGGTTCTCGAATTCGGCCGCGGAGCGGAGGGCGGAGGCGTATTGATGCAGCGAGATGTTGGCTAGTCCCGGCTCTACTTCAATTAATCGCTCCGCGAGTTCTTCGGCGTGGCAGGTTTCGCGACGAATCCGCTTATTCGCTTTCTCTCGACGGTGTCGCAATGCCCGTTTCGTTCGTCCGTTCCGAATGGCATTTGTTTGGTTCACTATATAAATGAGAGTCAGATAAGAGAGAAATTGAGGAATCGAAATAAGGCAGCTTCACCGAATCAATCGGCGGCTTGCCCGGTTGGAATGTTGTGGAATCGGGGGAGGCAGCTTCACCGAGTTAATCGGCGGCTTGCCAATTTGGAATGTTGGGGTGTTTCTAAGATAAATAAGTAGAGAGAAATAAGTAAATAAGAGGTCGCGAACCAAACTGCCAGTTACCGCGGGGAAAAAATGATAAACTTGGACTTACTTTTGTTGTAGCGGCCGGTGGTGATGGTCGGGGAATGCAATAGCCCAGCCTGGATCGTTGAATTGCTCGAAAATAATAAAGTCGCGCACAGATTCTGACTGTAATAATTTCGGATGGTGCCGACCACGAATGTCGCGATGAAGCAGGAAGAAGAGAGCGATCCGCTCCAAGTCGCGGTTTTTAAAGGGTTCCGGAGGGGTGGGAATATCTGAGGGCGTGATGGATTTCCGTGTTGGCTTGTCAAATGATAGTTTAGGAAAATTGTGAATATAGAGGAAGGAGGGGAGCGGTGTTCTGTGAATTGTGGTCGTGTTTCCATTTCCAGATTTCCCAGCGAATGATAGAATTAGTTTTTAGATAGATAGAATTATTAATAAAAATTCTCCCGCTAGTTCACACTCTCAATCGCTCATTGGTGTGCCCGCCAACGGCCACTAATCAGTTCTTCTTGACTGGTGCTTTTTGTGTTTCCCCACCAATGTGGGGAGTGTCATCCCCGAACGATCCAACGCGTTTCCTATCCGTTAGGGATTTGCTTTTGTAAATATTAATTTTTATTGGTGAGTCATAAACCTGTCGGCGCCGACGAGCCGGTTTACCAAGTGTTTTTTTTGATAGTGAGACATATCTCGAGAGAAAGATTGTTTATTTAGAGTTTTTTTTTTGATTGATCGGGTTGATTTTTGTTTGATCGTTCGAAGTGCTCCGTTTATGGATTAGCAGCCGTTAAATTTTTCCTTCCCGAAAGAGAAGAATTCGTGAAGTCCCCCGGACGTAACAAAAAAATATATAATGTCATTTTTTTTTTGATGAAATAAAGTTTCAATAACGGCTTTCTTCGATAAAATTTTGTGAAAATTTTCTTTTCCAATCAAAAACGATAACTGCTAAAAAAATTTTTTGTGATTAATACGAAAAGATTAATTTCTGTGGTCAAAAGTAGCAAAATGATAAAAGTTATACGCATCGATAAGGATCGATTTCCACGATCGATTCGACCTTTAGTACATAAAAGTGCCTAAAGAGGGGAGCTGTGGCGTGTCTGTGCGCGTATTGTTGTAGTCGAAAAATAATAACTTTGTAAGATGGAAAGAAAATTTAAATAAGAGTTGATGTTACCATTGGAAAACGAAATCAATAACTATCCTGTACAGTCGATCGAGCCGGATTTGTCGAGAAATCCGTGAAATTGGATTTGGCTGAGAATTCAAGACATCCTCTTGTGTAAGCACGATAAGGTATCTATCATTGCAGTTCGCTTTGTCAGCCATTAATCACAATGAGTGTTGAGGAGATTCGTACTCGAAGAGGTTATATCAAGACAAAGCTTATATTATAAAATTTGTTGACGATCAAGAACAAAAAGATCACTCCAGCGTGCGAGGATTTATCAGTGCGCCTTGAGAAATTATTATAGATGCAATTGAAAACGAGTTTTAACGAGTTATAACAGAAAGATTAATTGAGTCACGCATTGTCATTAGAAGGCACAGCAGAACAGGAGAAATTTGAAAATCGATATTACGAAGTCAAGACTGTGTTGATTCGATCAGCCTGTGTTGGTGTGACCAGCTTAAATCTGCAAGCAGCAGACAATGTAAACGAGAAAGCGTTCCAAGCATCGACATGCCGAGTGCACTGGAACGATTGCTCGAGCAGCAAGTGAAATTGTTGCGTCAGTTTTCCATGCATCGATCAGACGAACAGCAATCCATTGCAAACATCAAATCTCGTGTGAGGCATCAGTCATAAAGCCTTCCCACTCTCGACTCAAGATCGAAGAATGGAAACAATTTTCTGCTTCATTCAAGATATTGAGATATTGATTCACGACAGTGAGTTACCAAAGATACAAAAGCATCAATATATTTAATCCGTGCGCTCTCAGGCAGCGCAGCAAAGACCATCGAAGTAATAAAGATCTCAGAGCAAAATTACAATGTTGTTTGGAACCTTCTGAAGGATCGTTTTGACAACGATAAGACACTTCGCAGACGTCACATTCAATGATTGTTCGAGATGCCACGAATGGAGAAAGAATCTTCAGCTGCAATTCGAAATCTTGATCACACAGAAACATTTGAGTCTTGAGAAACATGAAATTGCTGACCGATGCGTGAGACGATTTATTGATATTCATTACACGATGAAAAACAAGCTGTCACTGACAAGATGTCACTGGAAGGAATTCATTGAAGACAGAACAAGGAGACAGTCTCAATCAATATGATGATGAACTTTCTTCAACGGAGACATCAATTACTCGACAGAATGACATCGACTAATGTTCATGTCAAGGAACCAAACTCTTAGCTCAAGGCAAAGTCAGACAATGTCATTGAGACATCATCGAAGAATCGAAAAATCAGTTAAAGCAGCAAATCGATTATACTTGTTACGACTTCCAACACAAGCGAGAGGTACTATGGGTGCAATGGCCCGCATTTCATCTATTTTTACGAAAAATTTCTGAAGCTGAACACTGACGACAGAACAGCGGAGGTCAGACGACTGAAACTGAGCAATTGTTTGAGAAATGTCCATTTCGTCAAGTTGTGTCGAGCGAGTTCCTGCAGAGAGTGTGCAGATCGACACACTGTGCTACAGACCAGTTCAAAAGGAATTGCAGTCGAACAGAGATGCAATAGCGAGCAAAGTCAATCAAGTAAGCAGTACATCTGTCGGTTCAGCGGTCTATCATGCCTTTAAATTGGCAGATACTAAGTATATTTTAATGTTAATTGCGATTGTAAATATGATTCACGCAAATGTTTCACTTCAACAATTGCGTGTTTTATTTGATAGTGCAAGCAACGCAAATTTCAAATCAGCATGCAATCAAATAGAAGCAAAACTTATCGAATTTAACGAGTCAGTTTCTGGTCTGAATGACATGTCATGCAAAATCAATAACATTTGTCAGATTATCATTAACTCTTGCGTATCAAGTTATCAGCTAATGACTTAATGTCTAGTTGTACTCAAAATAATAAGGAAATTGCCTAATGTTGCCGTTAACACTAAATAATTAGCAATCTCAAACACAATAAAACTAGTTGAGCTGCAATTCTCAGAACTTCGTCAGATTGATGTGTTGCTAGGTGAAGATTTCTTCTTTCAATTACTAGATCAAGGGAAACTGAACTCGAATTTGCCAACCTTACAAAATACCAAACTAGGATGGATCGATGTCAGGAATATGTCAAGAATTAATATGACTCGGGCGACGAATCCACCAATGACTATCGCTCTAATTTGTTGTTTTAGGAGAAACAATCTGTAAACAATCAATTGACAAGATTTTAGGAAATTAAGGAGTGCAAAGAGAATCTCCAAAGTTATCGATTAAAGAGAAAGCTTATGAGAGTATCTATTCCAAAAAACCGTCTCGCGGGATTAGTGTGGCAGATTCGTCATTCGACTTTTGTTTCGTGAACAAATGACTACTCGGTAAATCAAGAGAAATGGCTGGAAGACGATTGATTTATCTTGAGCGCAAATGAACGAATTCTGCGAATTATATGTCACATTCATGAAGGAGTATGTTGATCTGAGTCACATGACTGCCGTAACGAATCGTCAAGCAATCAGCTCATTTGTCTATTTGCCACACCACAGCGTGTTACAAAAATCTTAAGGTAAAACAAAATTGCGAATTATGTTCGACGCATCCGCGAAAACGAGCTCGAGTTATTGAATGACACTCTAATAGTAGGTGCAACATTACAGGACGATCTTTTCGACATTTTTTTAAGATTTCGACTACATCCTACCGTCATGACTGCCGACATACAAAAAATGTATGTAGGTAAATTAAAGTAGACAAAGAGGATCGACATTTTCAAAGAACTTTGTAGCACTTCTCACCCGACGAACAGATTCAAGAATATCAATTAAACACGATAGATTATGAGCAACCATGTGCATCTTTTCTTGCGATGTGATATATTCGTCAATTAGCGATTCAAGAATCAGAGCACTACAAACAGGCTTCGCGCATCTAGCTTCGCGTCTTGTATGTTGACGATGTCCTCACGGGAATTGAGAGCTTGCGTGAAGCCAAGGAACTGATAGAACAACTCCAGAGTTTGCTGAGACAAAGCCAATTCTGTTTACATAAGTGGACGTTTAATCAGTCTGGATTGGCTTCCTACGTCAATGAACAAATCAGCGGAAGCGCTTGTAATTGCGAACGAGGGCAGGGCAAAAAAACTCTAGATCTCAAATGGGAACCAATGAGCGATATTTTTCAGTTTAGCATGCAAATAATCAGTCGAGTGAAAAGAGAGAAATATTGTCAGCTATATCTAAATTGTTCAATCTGCTTGGAATAATAAATCCAATCATTGTGTGAAAATTAATTATGCAGGAGATTTGGCGGCCAATATTGGATGGGATGACGAGCTCTCAGACTGAATCAAGATCTCATGGGACAAACCTTCAAGACCCTCGAGAACTTCAGCACCACACGAGTCCCGAGATGTGTAACAAGCCGCTTTTCTCACACTCTTATAAGTCTACATGCGTTTTGCAATTCTTCACAACGAGCGTATGCATGCGTCTATATTCAAACTGAAAGCGATGCGAACAATCTTCACTCTGCGTTGTTATGCACTAAATCGCGAGTGGCATCCGTCAAAAGACTCACAATGGAATATTATATATAACGGTTCGTCCTCGTCGGGCGGTGTCGTGCGAATTCGGGTGCGCGGACGTGCTTGTTGGTTGCCGGGTTCGAAAATTAATGAGATTATTTGACTCGAATGTTGGTACAAAGATATATTTATTCAATTTGGATACATAGCGGTGTTGATTCGCCCAACTCGCTTGTTAGCAGGTGTTATGTTCTGTTCGACACGTGACTTTCGGTGCACGTGGAGTATGCGAGGTGTACTCGGAGTGCGCAATGCGTGCGGAGCGAGAGATTGGTTCGTGACGGGGCCTACTGATCGCATAGGCGCGTGATTAGTTGAGCGGTGTTTCGTCGGTAACGCTTGCAGTGCATGCCGCGTTATTCGGTCTTGTCGCATGATCGATGCGCGTTCGAATGCCAGGAGTGAGAATGCTGGCTCCTGTGAATCTTATACGAGAGACAAGTATACTTGTCGGAGACTGAGAATACTCCGTCCCGTGTGTTCGTGTAATGGCAAGAGTAGTGAGACCGAGATTGCTCCGTCTCGGAGTGGAAAGATAGAAGGAACGAGTGATAAGTATGCTTGTCGAGGACTGAGAATGCTCCGTCCCGGTTTGCTCGTGTCGTTAGCAAGGAAGCGCTGAGACTGAGAATGCTCTGTCTCGGAGAAGCGAGAACCAAGTATGCTTGACGGGGACTGAGAATATTTCGTCGCGGTTTTCTCACTTTAGCAGATGGATGATACCTGGTGTCGAGTATGCTCGGCGGAGATCAGGAATGCCTGATCTCGGTCGGAAATGGTCGGAAACAGGTCGGAGGATCGGATCGGTCCTTTTATCCAGAGTCGGTCAGGTTTATATACTCGTCGTGTATGTTATTTTTAAGTTACAAAAATAACACGTGTCGTCGGCGGTGTTTGACACGCACGTGACGAGTGCGTGCCTGTTGCGCGCGCAACGGTCGATGTGTTCGATATCATGGGTACGCGTGACGGTATGTTCGGTAGCGGGCGCGGATCCCGGTCGCACTTATGATTAGAACGATACGCGAGAGGCATATCATTACAATATATACATAAATATTTTGTATAATATATAAAAATTATATAAATTTGTAATTCTTATTTTAAATTTTTTATTGGCTTTGTTTAAATTTTTATTATTGATTTATTTATTATTTATTATTTATTTAACTAATAAATTGTAAATAGTGATCGCGTAATCACTTTTTATTTTTTCCTCATTTTGATTTCGCGTGAATTTCTTCATGATTCATAATTCGCAGCGCGGTCATGTATTTATATCATTTACATAAATTGTAAAAACATGAAATTATAATGTCTTATCATTTTAGATTATCTCAATTAACTAATCGGCCAATTCTTGAAATTGATTAATCGTCTTTGTCGTTAGATTCGTTGATCAATGCCATTAATCAATAGAATAATAAAATTATTAAGTTAATCGATGATGATGGAAATTATTTTAAGAAAAACTAAATTTAAATGTTTCATTAAAAGCTTATTTCTTATATATAATTTTTAATTAAATTTTTATAATAATAAAATATTTAAATTGATAATTGTAATCTATTATATTATTAAAATATATTTTAATATTAAAATTTAATAAAATATTTATATATATAAATATTTTGTATGAGAAACTAAGAATTGGTTGCGCAGATATGTAGAAAAATTGCGGGAGAATTGCAGAAAAGTTGCTAAGAAAGTGCGGATTAGTTGCGGAGATGCGAAAAGATTACAGGAGATTTGCATAATGATTGCGGAGATATGCAGAAAGATTGCGAAAAAGTTGTTGAGAAACTGCGAAATGATTGCAGAAATATGCGGAAGGTTGCAGAAGAGAAAAAGATTATGAGAAATGGAAAGATTATGAGAGAATTGTGAAATGGTTATGAAGATGTGCGGAAAAGTTGCGGAAGAGTTGCGGAATAGTTGCGGAATGATTGCAGAGATACACGAAAGAGATACAAAGATATGCGGAAAGATTGTGAAAGAATTGCAGAATAGTTGTCGAGAGGTTGCTGGTTGCTGATGAACTGTTGAATATATATATAATCATTAATAATTATTTACGACTAACAATTATTTACTATTTGATTTATTAAAATTGTTATACCTGTTTTTCTTTGAATATTCATACCTTTAAACATACAGTATATATTATAATACTAATTTATTTATTTATTGGATACTCTATATATATGCATGTTTATTAAAGATTTTTATTAACTATCTTGATATCGATTAAAAATCCCTTTTATTATTTTCCCCACAGGAAATATATATTGTGAAAAATATCACCTTAGTCAGGAACCGGGATCGCCTCTCCGGGCAGGCATCTTATCCGGCCTCCGTAGTCTAATGGATGGAAATAAATTTTTAATTTTAATTTTAATTTTTTTTAATTTTTAATTTTATTGACAAAAAGATTGGCGAAAGCAATCAATTATAACTTCATTTCAAAAGTTTGTTTTAAAAAAATAATTTCTTATATTCATTTTAAATAAATACATAATTTTTAAAACAAGATATTTGTTTTTTTAAACAATTTTTGTTAAATCTATTTTTGTGAGGGCTATATTACTATCCTTATTCCTCAAAAAGGAATAAGGATAGTAATTTTTTTTACATGAAATATTTTTTATTTAATTGTCAGAATGTAAAAAAAAGTCTTTTGCCTTACAGACTCCTTACAACAATTTCTCAACAGGAGAAAAGAAAAATTTTTCATTGACAAAGCGTATATTTTTCTCATTTTCTTGATAATATCGTGTCGCTAATCTCACATTTATTCTTTTTCAAAACTGAGCTCGATACCAAATTATTTCTCAAATAAAAATAAGTGTATTTTTCCGAGTATCACAATTCTTGCAGAATAGAAAAATTTTTTCGCAATAAACATTTCCCGTATGAGGAAAGAGGATAATCGATATATTTAATTATTAATTTAAAGGAGAAATTTAACTCTGAGCGATCGAGTCTGTTAAAAAAAATAACGGCAAATGGAATGGTTAATGATATAAGCTGTTATCTTAAATTTATATAGATAATTTATATACATAAATTTAAAAAAAATTATTAGGCGCCTAAGGTCCTGCATTTACAATCTAAATTTTTTATTCATTTCCTAGAAAAAACTATAAATTGAAAAAAGAGAAAATCGAATCTTTATTAATCGAAATATTTTCGAGTTATAATTTTATTTCTTTATTTATTTCAAAATTCTTCTATATCCCAGGATAGAAATAGGATTAACATAAGAAGAAAGCTTTATAACTTGATATTTCTGAAAGATAAAGCTTTTATAACTTCAGATATATAACAAAAGAAACTTTGTATTAACTACTTCTTTTCATTTCTATACTAAAACTGAGTGTTACAAATAACAGTAGCAACACGCGAATCTCAATGCTAACAATACTTCTTAAGAATATAACAGTTGTACAATAACAGCTAAAGATTATTGAAGTTAAAAGAAAATATTCTTATCTAAATCTTATATTTATATTGTTCCCTATCAAATAAACATTTTTAAATAAGTATCAACAAACATGAGTTTTAACATTTTTATGAAAAAAAATATTCTTTTGTGATTATCATCTTTCCTAATAAATGAAAATATTTAATTAGGAATACCCTTGAAATTAATTGTGAGAAGTAGACATAACTAATAATTAATAGGACATTACAAACATTATAAATAATTTAAATGTACTTGAAATATCTGTGTGCGTGCGTGCGTGCGTGCGTGCGTGCGTGCGTGCGTGCGTGCGTGCGTGCGTGCGTGCGTGCGTGCGTGTGTGTGTGTGTGTGTGTGTGTGTGTGTGTGTGATGTATGACTTGATATATATATATAATTAGTATATATATATGTTTATATATGTATATATCAAGTCTTCTAAAATTATTTCTTCAAAAAAAGTACACGCCAAATATATGCATCCTCGTTATACAAAAAAAGATTTACAATAAAAGAGTAGTCGAAAGGATAAAATGCCTGCTCGGTAAGCAGGAAATCCAAGTTCGATTCCTGGCTGAGGTGATATTTTTCGCAAAAATAATTGTGGATTTTTACGACTGGTTCGTGGTCGGGCCTCGTCGTGGCACACGTCTTCCCTTCTTATCCTCTTTTTATAAAACTAAGATCACCAAGTATAATTATAAAAATAATAAATTGGATGATCTGTTGATATATTTGATTATCTAAAACTAGTATCAATTTATTATGATCAATAAAATCTATTGTAATACAGTTATTGTAGTTGTGTATACAAGAGATTCCATTATTAATAACACATCTCTCGTAGGCAGATAGAGTAAATTATATTAAATTATATTAAACAGAAAAGTTTTGTATCACTTTGCAATTTTCGTAACAATTAATAAAAATATTAATTTATAAAGATCCTTGAAAAAGCGTATAGTTGAGTAGAGAGTCTAGCGTTACGCACATTAATGATTAATAGACAGCAAGATGTTTAGAGATGTAACAAATAATATTCGCTTATAGTGCACCTTCAAACAACTCTAACGCGCTCCTACCATGAGCACGCGAGATAACGCTAGATTATTTATTATATCGTGTCGAGAGAATTCATACTTCGCGCTCTGATGCGATCATCGGGACTAGTAATGCGCGACAACGCCATCTTCGTACTGTTTTTTAATCTTTCTTCAGAGTTCTTTGTCTTTTCGTGCGCATATGGAAGTCTTCATCTCTCTTACATCTTCTGTATCAGTTAAATAAATACTTAATTCAAATCGATCTACCGTGTTCTGTATCGTCCTTACGTATCACGTAACGCGGCAACATTTATTCACATGGATGCTCGATAATTCACGGATATTTATAAATTAATATCTCATTAATTATTTCGAAATTCACAAAATGACACAAAACTTTTTTGCTTAATGTAATTCATTCTATCTGCTCACGAGAAGTAATACAATTATGCCTTGTGAATATAGAATGTCATATAAATAGCCATATCATTTTGTTTTGTAAGCTAGAGGAAATAGATCCAACAAATATAATATCAAATTAAATGATTCCATTTGGATTCTGTTGCGAGTATAGTGATTATTTATAAAAATTATCTATGTTAAAAAACAAAGAGATATAACTTTTTCACGATAATACAGATAATAAAAGTTACAGGATTGAGAAGTAACGCATTACTTATAACATTACAATTATTTTCTTTAATAATGGATTAATAATGGCATTACTTTTTCGTAACAATAATGTAATTATATTTTTTTCAGTAATGAATTTAACAATTTATTACTTTTATTGTATCTTTTTATATTTCGAACTTATTTATGATAATTTTCAATATATTTATATATTCCATATTCAGTCCTTAATTGATATTCAAAGCCCGTTATTATATTTAAAATTGTCTTAAGAGTAGTTTTAAGATAAATCAATCACAGAACTGTATTAACCTAAAAACAGATTTTATAAATATCGACTTTTAAAAATTTGTAAACATAAAATTGAAGATACAAACGAAAGATAAATTTGTGGATGTGTAAATGTATGAATATATGTATGAGCTTTTAAAAACGATCTTCTTATTTGCATTTTGAATATTTTAAAATCATTTTTTTGAAATTTTTTTATAATTTTGCGAATTTACGATAAGAAATTTTATTATTTAACAAAAAAATATATTACAGAAGTTTTTTTATTTATTTAATCTGATCTTGTTTTAGTGTTAAAAGGAAATAAATTTTTTTTTAAGTAACGAGTTAACAATAACGTTTAACAATAACGAGTTATTTTTCGGTAACTAATAACAGTACATTAGTTACATTTTTAATTTGATAACGTAATGGTAACATTTAAGTTTTTCAGTTACTTTTAAAAAGTAACTTTCTCAATTCTGAAAAGTTGTAACATTTTTCCTAATAAATATAATGATATTATATTTATGTTATATAACAATATATAAAAGTAATTTTACAAATTATATAAGTTTTATTAATTTACAGTGTCGTAAGACAAGTATTACAAGTATTTTTTCATTTTTGGCCTTGTCAATATGATCAACTTCCAATTTTTGCATTAACAATTGACGTATAATACGTTGTTATGATGATCAAATTATATGAAAAGACTTCTATTATTATGTGATTTTTATAATAATAGTTAATAAGAAAATGAATAATAAAATACTGACCTACTGGCAAATACAAATTCAAATACAATAGTAAAATACAAGCAAGATACGATCATTTAGCTTTATTTCGTATTTGTAATTGCAAAGAGAAAAATATTTAAAAATGGTATTCGCATGTTCTATCATTTGTACATCACAGTTCTAAACATTTTATCATATTCTTAACAATCGTAAACATGCATAATGTTGAACAATTATATCTCTCCACCTTACACTTGCCATAGATCAGACAGATACGCGTTTATTTGATAATTTTTAGTTATTAATTTCTCGTAAATTATTATAAAAATTGTAAAATGTTAGAAAACCTTTTATTTAGTTTAGTTATAAATCTAAACATTGAGTTAATAGTTATAAAACATTTTATACAGGATGGACCATTTAAAGTGTGATGAATTTTTATCTCAGAAACAAAGTAATACAGAACAAAAGCATTTAGAACAAAAGTTATTTGGTTTCAAGGGAGACATACAATAATATTTTTAATTTGTCATTTCAATGGATGTTTTCAAGATTATTTGAAGGTCAACTTTAATTTCTTAAATGGAAACCTGTTATTTTTATCACGCAATATTATTTTATGTAGAAAAAGAAGTAACTTTTATAGTGGACGTGACGGGATTTGATCTCTTTTGTTTTGATTTTATTTTGTTTTTTGTTTTATTTTTTTTTGTTTTTTTTTCCTTGTTTTTTTTTAAGTATTTAAAGAAGATACTCAAAGTGATGTCTGGCTGGCTTATTAAGAGATATAATCCGGAGAATAATTAAAGCAATATCGGAAGTATTAACAAGAATAAATCTGCAAAACAAAATCAAACTTGAAAACTAAGTTTCAGTGCCCATATGAGGCGGACTTATTTAACGAATGGCAAGCCAGCCAGACATCACTTTGAGTATCTTCTTTAAATACTCTAAAAAACAACAACAAAAAAACAAGAAAACAAAAAAAACAAAACAAAACAAAAAGGACCCGTCAAACCCCGTTACGTCCACGTCGTTGAACCTGGGTAACGTTAACAATAGTGATATATCATTTTGTTAAATATCTTCGAAAATAAGATCCGAATAAAAAAGTATTCTTCTCTATTTTACAAAAGATGCTTCCTTTTCTACGCAAAATAATATCGCGTGATAAAAATAATAGGTTTACAGAAATCAAAGTTCAAATAATCTTGAAAACGTCCATGAAATGACAAATTAAAAATATTATCGTATGTCTCTCTTGAAACCAAATAACTTTTGTCTAAACGTTTTTATTCTGTGCTTTGTTTCTGAGATAAAAAATTCGTCACGCTTTAAATGGTCCACCCTATATATAGGATTTTGAAAAGTTTTGAAACGATCGAATATCTCGAAAACAAAATATTTTTGAGAAAAATGTTTAAAAAAAAATTGCAAGGTTCAAAAAGATCTATTTACTGATCTTATCAGTTTAACCTTGGGTGGCGTTGATAAAGTCATATAGAGGTCAACTTTGTTTTTTTAAATTTTTTTTTACATATTCTTGTAGTTGCCTCGAGAACTCTTCAAAATATTATAATATAGTATTTTTTTAACAAGTATTTTCTGAATTACGAGGTTTGAATTTGATATGCAATTTGACATAAAATATAATATATCTCGTAAACTCATTTTTTGGCGACTTTATCTTAATACTTTTATACACAGAATAATGAGATGAATCAATTGATATAAAAAAAAAATACATAGTTGTGTAAAAGCTTAAAAGGAAGGGATTCGGCCCTGTTTTGTTTTTGAAGATTGTTGTCATTAATGCAAATGGGACAATGTATATTGTGAGAACAAAAGTGGCGGATGCTATTTGCGCAATTGATAAATAAAATTTTAGTTTAAAATTTAGAGTGAGTCATAGAAAGGCTACTCCTCACAATTGTTTCTCAAAACAAAAGATATGTCGTTGCATATTGCAAATCACCGTTTCGTTTTTTTTATTTTAATAGTAACTCTGTATTCTCTTGATACCAATTGATTTTCTTATTATTCTATGCATAAAAGTATTGAAATATAGTTGCCAAAAAATGAATAATTTACGAGATATTTTATACTTTATGCCAAATTGAAGATCAAATTCAAGCCTCATAATTCAGAAAATAGTCACTAAAAAAATACTTTATTACACTTTAAGATAATCTTTATATTGGGTTGTCGGAAAAGTCAACGTATTTTTTCTATGTTTTTCAAAGGTCATTTATTTATATAAAGAACAAAGATCAATCAATGATATATTGCCCGTTTTGTTCGATAACTTTTTGCCATCTTTTAGTGAGTTTCATAATTCCTTGTTCATAGAAGGACCTGTCTTTATTATATAAAAACTGAATAAAGTGCTGATTTACAGTCTCATCTGAATTAAACGTTATATCATGCAAGAAGTTTTGAAGAGAGCGAAACAAGTGGAAATCTGACGGCGCAAGGTCAGGCGAGTATGATGGGTGTGGTAACACATCCCATCCGAGCTCCAATAATTTTTGACAGTGATCAAACTTGTGTGTGATCTCGCGTTGTCGTGATGGAATACAACTCCTTTACGATTAACAAGCTCTGGACGTTTCTGGATGATGGATTCGTTCAAACTGTCCAATTGCCAACAGTATATTCGAATTGATTGTTTGATTCCTTGGGAGGAGCTCGAAAAACATGACACCTTTAAAATCCCATCACACTGAGAGCATAACCTTCCTTTGATTAATGTTTGCTTTTGATAAGGCGAATCATCACGTCGGGACCAAGACCGTTTGCACATCATATTGTTATAAACAATCCATTTCTCATCATCAGTTATCAATCACTTCAAAAAAGGATCGTTTTCCTCACGTTTAATGAGCATATGTTTATACGTGCCGTCAAATGAATTTCTTTGAGTTCATGAGGAAAAAAACCAAATATCGAGCTTGCTTACGTATCCCAGCTTCTTCAGGTGGTCGTGAACGCTTGAATGATAGATGTTCAATGTTTCTGCAATCTCTCGTGTCGTGTAACGTGAATTTGACTCGACCAATACTTTTATTTTGTCGTCATCAACTTCGGTAGGCCTCCCTGACCGAGGAGCATCATTGAGGTCAAAATCACCAAGCACGGAATTTCGTGAACCATCGTTAGCACTGATATTCTTGTAGAGCATTGTCACCGTAAATTTTACATAACTTTTTACAAGTTTGACGCGCGTTCTTCCCTTTACGAAAGTAAAATAGTAATGTATGGCGAAAATGCATAGTTTTTCTTCCATTTTCAACTTGTTATAAAATCTCCAAAACTCAACCAAATCACTCAATTTTTTTTTTAGAATGAAGCTAGAACTGTCATCTGTCAAATGACATAGCAATAACATAGATGCGAATGTACTTCCAAAAATGAACTAGCGCCATCTGTTACAAAAATACGTCACGACTTTTCCGACAACCCAATGGATCTTTTAAACTTTACAACTTTCTGAAACGTTTTTCTCAAAAATGCTTTGTTTTCGAAATATTCGATATCCGTTTTCAGAATTTTTCATAAATCCTGTACAATACACGCGCGCGCGTGCACAGATGCACACACGCACACACAACAAGCATAGAGTATTCGATAATAACTGTCGCTTCTTGTCGAAGATTAGAGCGGAGATTTTAAAAATCCTATATGATTTAAAAATTTTCGCAGTAATTAAAAAGTTACATATTAATTTGTATAAATACGTGACTGTACAGATGAATAAGCATTTGCGCGTAAAAATAACTCAACATTACGTTCATAGTTGCTAGATGTGTGGCAAGATATTTGGAGATATGATATAAGTGATAGAGAGAACATCTGTTTATAATGCATCTATAAAAAAACTGTTATAAAATTATACTTATAAGGCGAACATCAGGTGACTGGTCGAGGTATTTTGATGCGCTTTATTCAGGCTGTTCTTGAGCGAAAAAAAAATGATACGTGTCCGGCCGTTCTTGCCAATGGCCCATAGTTTCGGAGAAATTGATTTTTAAAAAATAAGTTTAGTCGGCCGATATATGGGCGGGACGCTTTATATATTTAATCATCACGCTATTGAGCAAGAGCAGCGGTAGCACAGGCGGTAAGGCTTTGTACGACGTAGATCGTGTGTTCAAATCCTGTCGCGTATATATTTTTTTTTTTATTAAAAATTAGTTCGTATTTGTAATTATTTATTATTTGTAATTATTTTGTTACTGTAGATGTTTCAAAAAATTATTTATTTAATTGTATTTGTATATTTTTTGTAAATAAAGTTTTTAGATAGTTATTGTAATAATTTGAAAAATCTCTATAAAGAAATATTAATATCTTTAAGTTTAATTTTAATTTAATGTTATTAATTTTAATTACTTTTTGATTGTAATAAAATTTCATAAATTTACAAATAAATAATTAAATACTCCTCTATGAAATAATTACTATTACCATCATTGTCATCATCGTTGTTATTCATATGGACGCATAAATAAGAATGTAATAAAGACCGTTAATTTCTGATGAAATTGATGATTAGGAATAAAAGTGGAAAGTTCCAAGTTTTCTGAAAAAGCAAGAATTATTGGAAAAAAAATTGCGAAATATGTGACAGAAATAATCCGTGATTTCCATTTCGAAGAAGAAGAAAAATTACTTTTGACGGATGAATGCATTCCACTAGAGGATATTGACTAATTCTAATTCTAATATTTCATTCACCAGTTCATTATATAGATAATTAGTGTATTATTACCCAAAAGAATAATTTCTGATTTGATATTTATTTGTAATGTATTACAAATTATTATACAAACTATTAATTTTGATAAATGAATAGATTACAGTTATTTGTTAAAAAAAAAGTTAAAATTAAAAATTAATTTCGTTTTTCAATAATTAATGAAATATATATTTTATATTAATTATATTATTGATTCCACTACTGTATTATATTTGCGAGTGATTATTGAATATATGTACAAACACCTTGAGAATTATTTCACCAATTATGTAATTTTAATAAATTACAGTAATTGATATTTATAAAATAATTAAATTATTTTCTATTATTTTTTATTCACAATCTGAAGTGCACGAAATAAGTTCTTCGAGTTCTTCACAAAAGTCATTGAATGTTACCATCTTTTCTAATGAGGAATCCGACGATTCATATGAAATACCAGAAAAGTTAAAGAAAAATTATATACCAATTGATCAGAAGATTAAAATATTAAATTTGGTCAAAGAACATTCAAAATGGACTCTAAAATCAATTCACCGACATGGAGATACATGTCTGAAACGCATGAATGATTTAAATTTATGGAAAGCTGAAATCGAAAAAGGTGGAGGTATAATGGAAAAATTTGATATAATTAATAAGTGGACTTTTGACCGTTTCTGCGAAGCAAGAAAAAAAAAACAATTCGTAACAACAAGAACATTACAACAATAGGCTTCAGCTGCAGCGGTGCAATATCGCTCTCAACATTTTAACTTTACCGCATCACAATCGTAGGTGGATAGATTTAAAAAGGAACATAGCATTCGACAGCGTAAAGTCACGTTATATTAAATCTGAAAGAACAATGGATGTTTTAACAATATTAAAAGAAGCCGAAAAATTCCAGAAGAGGATTGCAAAAATAATAACAAAATTTGATCATCATTCTGTAATCAATATTGACTAAACTGGATGCGAATACAGGTTTAATGTGCAGAGAACTTTGTCTGTGAAAGCAGAAAAATCAACGGAAATTTTTCTTGGAGATTTTAATAAGGTTACTCACAGCTATACCACCCACTATGCAATAACAGCTGCAGGAGAACTTCTTCCAAAAGTTTTTCTCTGTATACAGGAAGTACAAGGTAATTTTGGACCACGTGTTCACACTGCAGTGCAAACATTAATGAAAGTGTATGGAAATGTTTTTGTGACTGCCTCCAAATCGGATAAATTGACGAAGAATTTATTCAATACCTTCGTGCACGAAATCATCAAACCTTACTGTAAAGACAATAATTTTTTGTTAATTTTGGATTCCTGGGGTGGGCAGACATATACTGGTCATTTTAATATTGCTTTCACCGATGACGACGGTAATTGTTCATCTACGATAGAAGTGATTCCTCCTCACTACACTCCATACTGTCAACCATGCGATATTTATTTTTTTTGCCAAGTAAAAAATTTTATTAAAAAAATTCAAAATTCCCAAGAAATTTTACAAGAACGTAAAGAACTATCGACGCGAGAAGATGCCATCAAAATCCATTCGATAATTCATCATCAATTGTCATCTTCAATTTTCGCATCAATGATAAAAGATGCGGTTTTCATCAAAATTGATCCATGAAAAAGAATATTTTTATAATGTTAATCAAATCTGCTTTCCTCAAGATATTAGAAAAAGTAATTGTGTCTGCAGCAAAATTTCATTTATTAGGTGTTCACGATGTAATAAATATTTATGTTTTTTTTTGTTTCTACGATCTGTATCATTCCGCACAATGTTCATCTACAAACACATAACTTTTTCTTTTATTCATAATAATAAATCGATTAATATTAATCAAAATTAAAAAGACTATAAACGTATTGACACATACGTGACTTATTTATTCCTAATCAATTTCATCAGAAATTATAACAGTCTTTATTACATTCCTATTTATGCGTCCATATGAACATATAACAACGATGATGACAATGATGGTAATAATAATTATTTCATATAGGAGTATTTAATTAGTTATTTGTAAATTTATAAAATTTTATTACAATCAAAAAGTAACTAAAATTAATAACATTAAATTAAAATTAAACTTATAAAAATATTAATATTTCTTTATAGAAATTTTTCAAATTATTACAATAATTATCTAAAAACTTTATTTACAAAAAATATACAGATATAATTAAATAAATAATTTTTTGAAACATCTACAGTAACAAAATAATTACAAATAATAAATAATTACAAATACGAACTAATTTTTAATAAAAAAAAAATATATACGCGACAGGATTTGAACACACAATCTACGTCGTACAAAGCCTTACCGCCTGTGCTATCGCTGCTCTTGCTCAATAGCGTGATGATTAAATATATAAAGCGTCCCGCCCATATATCGGCCGACTAAACTTATTTTTTAAAAATCAATTTCTCCGAAACTATGGGCCATTGGCAAGAACGGCCGGACACGTATCATTTTTTTTTCGCTCAAGAACAGCCTGAATAAAGCGCATCAAAATACCCTGACCTGGTGTTCCCCTTGTTAGCAATTATTAGTTAGAAGAGAGCAAAAAGAGAGAAAGAGAGGAGGGGGGAGTGGAATTGGTTTATGTCAAAATTATTTTTTTAGAAAAAACATAAAAAAATTGTTAAGTAGACGCAGTAGACGCTTTTTTGTAGAAAAAAGCTGCAACTTCTAATCGTTAATAAAATCTAATTATTTTATGTATGTGCCCGTATATGAGTGTACCTTCATATTATAATTATATGTATGTGATATTATATATATAAAATTATATATGTAAAATTTGTACGCGCGCGTGCATGCGTGATGTGTTTCATCGAAATATTCTCATCATGTTTTTTTATTCACTTCACAGAAATCTTATTTATGTGTTTATTATCTTATTATGTCTTAAATGTCATACTACTATCTCAACGTTGCCGACACTCATAATATTAATTTTATGTTAATTTAACAGTAAGTTGTATTATTTTTTTAAATTATTTTAATAATTTTACGTTTTAAATTTGTTAAATTTGTATCTAGACACAACAGACAAAAATTCCACATTTTTTATTATGCATACGTAAATAATTTAAATGAAAACTTACCAACTTCTCTTGCCGATCTCTCTTCCATGACTGACATAGTTGCGTCCTTACATGTTATTAATTCATAATTAGTTCATCCCGATTAACTTGATATGTAATTATCTGTAAAATAAAATCACATTCATAAGTAAACATAAAACAATATCGAATAAACTATCATTTTTTCATTTAATATAGGTTATAAACGTATAAATAAATAAAAATTATCTTGAGTAGAAATATTATATTATAGCTTATTCATATTATAAACGTGTCTCTAACAAGAATATCTTATCAGCACAGAAACAAAATTTATTGCTGCTTCACTTCCATAAATACTGATAACATTATCGATAGCCTTGTAGGACAAAACAATCGCATGATAAACATCGCATGATAAACGAACTAGAAATATCGCATGATAAACGATCTAGAATAACAAAATAAAGATCTGAAGTTAATTATTTCAAATAAGCATAACACGCATAATGATAGTAAAAATATTATATTCAGAGATAATTTTTATACGCGGATATACAAACCGATGTAATGGTATCGATTAATCATCGTCGATCTGAATCACTAGTAGATTGTCATCCATCAAGTAAGAGTGTTTAATTCTGACCATCATATTGCAACAATATCCATCAATGTCATCGGCTGGTTAGATTGACATTGATAAGAGAACTCAACAAAACGCGATAAAATTTATTTTAGACTATTTAACGTTTAGCACATATTTTTTGAGAAAAATATAAGCATTTCCAAAAAAATATTCCACGCAAAAGTTATAAGATTTCAAGTGTGTGTGTGTGTGTGTGTGTGTGTGTGTGTGTGTGTGTGTGTGTGTGTGTGCGTGTGCACGCGTTCGTGCGTGTGTGTATGATTACGATGTGATTCATTCGCCATTATTAAATCTTTTTATAGTCGTAATTCTTTAAAACGAAATTATATATTTTTCATTATGTAATATATATATATATATATCTTTTTATGATCGTAATTCTTTAAAACGAAATTATACATTTTTCATTATATAATATATATTACATAACAAAAAATGTATAATTTTGTTTTAAAGAATTACGGCCATAAAAAGTTTTATAATTGCTAGGTAACTATATATAGTTACCTAGCAATTATAAATCAAATCATAAATACATATGTAGATACAGTAAGATGTATAAACCATACATAATTGTTGTAATATATTATGGTCATTTTTTATATCATGTATACATAATTTATACATAATTTCGATACCTTGCAGTTTAGGATGACATTCTTCTTTTCATGTATATCTATTACTTTTATATTACATAGTGCATATGTTATAATATATAAAGTATCCTTATATTTCTTATTTTTCCATTTCTTATATTTTTATTTCTTATAATTTGAACTGAATTTTTGTTTCAATTAATTGTAATTTTGTAATACAATTAATTTAATTTTGTATTATATTGTTGTATATTGTTACTTATTACTTTTATATTATATAGTGTATATGTAATAACATATAAAATCCTCATGGTCATTTTTTTATACTTTTATTTCTTATAATTTGAACTTTAGTTCAAATTATATGTTATTTTATATGTTATTACAGAATTTATTCTATTTCAATAAATTATAAGTTTTGTAATACAGTTAATTCAATTTTGTAATTAATTTAATTCTGAATTATAGTTTAAGATTGACAAGTACAACAATCATACAAATACGAATTACTATTTTATATAATTTTAATCGAGTCTCTGAATATATCTGTTATCTAAGTTGACAGAGAATTAAAATGTTATTTTAAGAGAAAATTTAGTTCTTAAAAGATTAAATTTAAGTTTACGATTTTTTATTAATATTTTTTCTTCATGTTTAAGTATCTTCAATCGTTAATTAATAATTTCTCAAATTATTTTATTATCTATTTTTATTAACCTTTGTAACTACAATATTAGATTCTCCGAGATTTCGAATGATAAAAAAATTGATCAATTTTATCGTTAATTGAAACTATTGAAACTACTGAATTGAAACTATTGAGCATCAAATATAAAGTTACCATATTAATTTACGTAAGTTTCTATTTTTAAAACGTGCTTATAATGATAATAGCGCGTTATTTATGTCATCCTATTTTTTATTTTATGTATAATGAATGATAATGTTAAAATGAGACGAAATAACGCGCTAACATCGTTATATATGCAAAAATGTACGTTGTTAATTTAAAAGAGAGAGAAGGTAAGATTAAAGTATTATTATTTTTTTAAGTTAATTTATTTTTTAATTTATTTTTTATTTTTAATTATTTTTTAATTTATTTATTTTTTAATTTATTTTTTTTAATTAAATTAATTTATACACGTAATAATTATAGGATATTGCTAAGATCGAGATTAAATTTTGATACCTACTATTAGATACTTGAACATTATGATAGATAAGTTCTCTAAAAAGAAATCAATAACGGACTTTACTTCCTTAAAGAATTTAGAGGCAAAATTTTAATAAGTTAATTCTTGGAACAAAGAATGTCCAAAATGACACATTTAATGAACAAAACAAATCAGTGAGTATTGAGTAATTTTTCATTATGATTGATATCTATACTTAGATTCATAGAAAAAATGTAGGCAAGAACCAATCATAAAAAAATCACCAATCTGCTTTGTTTGAATGTATGTACCCATTGAATGCTCAAACATTGTGTCTGTAATTTATGTTTGTATTTGTTTTCTTTAAGTATATGAGACTCAAAAATAAATAAATAAAGTATAAAAATTATCATTTTACAAACTAAATATTAAATGTAAAAAGTAAAAAGAATTAAAAATTATTATAAAATATATTTTTTAATCTGATTAATTTGAATATTAAACTTTTTTTACTGCTATATTTTTATTATTTCATTATTTTGAAAATGATATTAATATTTTGTGATCTATATATTTGATTTAAGTATAATTCACAATCTTAAAGAAAAAAACTATTAATAAGTCAAAGTAAATTGTTTCCTGAATACGGTCAAATAGATTGTTTCTAATTCCACATGATTGGTTAAATCTAAAAGTAGAAAACCTGCTCGTTAAACAAGCTGACTTGAATATGTTCAGATTATAAACATATTCATATGTTAATATTCTGTTTGATCTCTAAATAAGTAAACGTCAATATAAAAATATTATAAGCGTAATTATATTGAATAAATATTGAATAAATATATAATTATAGAAAATAATATATACAGCTTTTAAAGAATACAAGGTATATGTATATACATGAAATAAATACCTTTATTTCGCAACATATTTTTATTCATAGAATATTAATACACTCTAAGATAGTCTAAAATTGATCAAATAATTTTATTCTGGATAAAAAAATTTAAAAGAAGAAACTAATTATATAAGATTAGATTACTGTTCAACTAGGTAAGTTTTCTATTATAATGAATTTTATTACACATGATAAGCTTGCTAATAAATACATAATTACCATATTGTTGTAATAAAATATTTATCAAAATATTTTAACATAAGATAATCGAAATTCATAAAAATTAATAATGTTTTGATATCGAGAATTGGTATAAATCAATTGGTATAACAAACATGTCATTTTGTCTTTTCAAGGAAAGTAGAAAAGTTTATAGTGAAAGTTAATAAATTTTATCATTGTTATAGGCATAGAAATGAATTAAATATGAATCCTTTTATTTATTATTTATAATATGAATATAATATTAATATAATATTAATAAAAGCTATTGTTAAAGCATTGAGCGCTTTTTTTTATAAAATGTAAAAGAAGACAATTCTACTTTTTTCAAAAGAAGACAATTTCCTGTGAAATTAGCATTTATTATACAATGAATATTAATAAATCACGTTTTTAAAAGAATTGCAGTAGATCTTCGTAAAGATATTTTTAATCACGGACAATTGTACATTGCATTATCACGAATACGTTCTTGGGATTCATTGAAAGTTTGGATAATAATAATTTGGGTAATAATAATTTGTTTAATTAAGTAAAAAATTATGTTTACAAAAAAGTAATTAATAATAAAAAGAAGGACATAGAGAAAGACATATTGGTAATGATGATAGTAGTGGTGATAGTGATAATGACGATAGTGATAATAATGATGATGATGATGACAATGATGATGAGAAAATGAAGATAAGGAGAAAAGAGATGGGAAAAAAGGAAGGAACCGTAGAGGAAGAGAAAAAAGAAGGAAAAGGGGAAAAGGAATGACTGAGAGGAAGAAAGTGAGAGCGAGGAAGATAGATAAAAGAAGAAGGATGAAAGAGAGGAACGAAAAGAAAAATTGCCGTTATTGTTGTTTTCCGCGCTGCTGTTTGGCTGGTCGATGCTGGCGGTCGAGATCGCGATAATTTCACGGTGATGATAATCAATGACAGCTCATGTCATAACGAGTTAGATTGTGTATGAGATTATGAGTATAATTTATATAAACGTTTTTGAATGATCATTTGATTAAAAAAGAAAGAATCGTCTGGAAAAGGTGAAATGTCTTAATTAGAATGTCTTTGCTGAGACATTTTCAAGATTGTTTCAGATAAGTTAAATGTTTTTTACGTCATTACTTATTATTTTATTATAAGGATCAATACTTTGTGTCATATTTCATTTTTAGTTGGCAGTGTTTTAACGCTATTAAAAACATGTCGGGGAACATTATACATTGAATTTTATATAATATATAAGGAGAGTGAAGAATCACACAAGTATTCTTTTGATGGAAATGTATCTTGACAAGAGATTGGAAATGTATAATATATTGAGATTTTATTTTCAATCGATTTTTCCCCAAAAAATAAAAATATATATGTATATGTATATATATGTATATGTATATACATAAATAAATATACATAAATATACTCGTATATACACATAAATATACATAAATATGTATACATATTTGACATATATTAAAAGTACAATTTATACATTTTTTAATATTAAATAATTAAATTTTATTAAAAGTAATAATAAAAATAATAATATATAATAATAATATAATAAAAATATAATAATATAATAATAATTAATAATAATTAAAATTAAAGTAATAAAATTATTATTAAAAATAAATAACTGAAATAACATATGTAACTATTATCTTTTATAAAAAAATAATTAAATATTTCTCGTATTAATTGATTCATCCCATATTATTCTTAGCATAAAAATAAAATATTTTTATTATAAAATAGTTTATAACAAAAATATATTAAATACCTAATGCTAAATATTTATTATTAAATTTATTATAAAATGTTTAATTTATACATAATATTATTATTTAAATGTACAAATTAAATATTAAATGTAAAAAAGTAAAAGGAAATAAAAATTATTATAAAATTTAATCTAGAAAAAGAAAGAGTATTGCAGGATTTATGGTAAGTTTAAATTCTCAATTATCAAATTTATTTTTAAACAAATTATGGCTGGTATTCCTAATCAATTTTTATATTTAAGATTTTAACCAATAAGATGAGTGTAAGCTTATTTAAGACGATCTTAGATGGAAGAATAGATTACATGAATGAGTTTTTTAATTCATCGATTTATCAATCGCGTAACTTTGTTTGCTCCATAACAACTGCATTTGCACATAATGCAAATGATTGATAAATAAAAAAACTCACCTTTTATATATATATATATATATATATATATATATATATATAAATATATATATATATATATATATATAAATACACACACACATACGGGTAGTCTGAAAAGTTTTGAGCCTAACATAGAAACAAGTATTTTTTCGGTCAAATATAGTTTTATTTTTCAACATAATCTCCTTATAAGTCGATACACTTTTCCCATCGATATTTTAACCTCTTTAACCCCTCCAAATATTAAGTTGACGTCTTGCTCCGCAAAATAGGCGTTTACGTATGCGATGACCTCCTCGTTCGATGAAAATCTCTGTCCTCCAAGCGAAACATTAAGCTTAGGAAACAGGAAAAAATCGCTGGGGGCCAGATCTGATGAACAGTGGGTAGTTAACCAATTCGAAGTGCAGTTCGTGAATTTTGGCCATGGCGATCGCCGAAGTGTGAGCAGGTACGTTGTCTTGATGAAACAGCACTTTCTTCTTCTTCAAATGCGGCCGTTTTTTTGCAATTTCTGCCTTCAGTTTATCAAGTAATACGCTCCCGTTATTGTTTTACCTTTTTCAAGATAGTTGATACACACAATTCCGTGACTATCCCAAAAAACAGTCGCCATTACCTTCCCAGCTGATGGAACCGTCTTCACCTTTTTCGGAGCAGGTTCACCCTTTGCAGTCCACTGTTCTTTTGTCTCTGGAGTGTAGTGGTGGATCCAAGTTTCATTTACAGTTATGACGCAAAAAATCTGATTCGTTTCGCTTGAACCGTTCCAACAGGGCCTTGGAAATGTTCATTCGAATTCGTTTTTGGTCCAAAGTGAGCAAGCGCGGCATCCAATGCGCGGATAGCTTGTGCATATCCAATTCTTCAGTCAATATATGACAAACGCGTTCTTTCGATGCCCTTAGCCTCTGCTATCTCTCTAATCTTGATTCGACGATCGTCCGATACCATTTGATGAACATTTTCGATGTTATCAGCGGTAATCGCAGTTTTTGGCCGTCCCGAACGCTCATCATCAGCCAAGCTAGTACGACGTTTAAATTCAGCTACCCATCTTTTTACAGTGGCAAATAATGGGGCAGAGTCCCCGTAAACAGCGTCCAACTCGATTTTAATTTGCGCAGGCCTATTGCCTTTCAAATGTAAGAATTTAATCACGACACGATTCAATTTTTTCCATTTTTACAAAAACACTGACATCGACTGACACAAATGACTGTCAAACAACAACTGAGGGTCCAAAATGGCTGAAATTTTCACAAAAGTCTTTCAAAGCATATACTATTGTAGTACTAGAATGGTTTTGACGAGTAACGTCATCTTCATGTTAAGGCTCAAAACTTTTCAGACTACCCTCGTATATAGTTATCTAGCAATAAAACAAGTCATAAATACATATTTGTATTTAGCAACATAATAACAGTTAGACATATCGCACATTCAAAGAACAACTATGTGAAAGAAATAAAAAATAATAAGAATATTATAATAAGAAATTAAGTAATTATAATAATATTATAACTAATTAATACTATAAGAAATTTAAAAAAAATAAGAAACATGTCTAAAAAAACGTTAAAAATAAAGCAAGATAAGCGCATGTAAATGTAACTATATAAAGGTTACAATTTTTTAATACAATTATTTCCGTAATATAATATTTTAAAAATACTATAAAAATTATGTTATTAATTTTCCTTGTATATATATCCATCATTCATTTTCTCTAATTGAAATGAAATATTATATATATGTATTCATGTATATGTATATGCATGTATATACATAGATGCGTGCGCGCGCGTGCATGGGGGTGTGTGAGGGGGAGTTCGTGTATGCGCGTGTGCGTGCCACTATTTGAATCTTTAACAAATGATTATCTCATATCGCAGATATTCCATTTAATATAAAGAAGATACAGCATATTCGTTATTAATAAATTGAATGACACATTTAGAGAAAAATAAAATAATAATAAATAAAAATAAATATTAATTTATAATATTCTAATCAAAATAATAATTATGACAATGATTAAATATTCGTGGAAGGCGCGCGCATAGCGCTCGCTGCGTGCTAATTCCATAATAAAAAATGAAACACTCGAAGTTTGTCATCGGAGTGTATCGAAGGGTATGTATCGAAGAGTATCGTTGCCGTTTTTTCGTGCTGCTGATTGACCGATCGATGCTAGCGGTCGAGATCGCAGCAAGTTTGACCGCGGCGCTGTAATGATAGTCGGTGACAGCTCGTGTCATGACGGGTCAGTTGTGTGCTCGGGGTTAGTTACGGGTATCATTTATATAATTGAAGAGAAGTAGAAGAGCGAATAATCTTAGGAAAAAGGTTGAAAGTGTTTTTTATTAATCATTTGATTTAAATAGAAAGAATCGTCTGGAAGAAGATCTTACTTTGGATATTTTTGAGATTGTTTCAGATAAATATTAAATATTTTTTACGTTTATTATTAATATTTTATTATAAAGGATCATTACTTTGTGTTATATTTTATTTTTAGTTAGTGGTGTTCGTTTCAACGTTATTAAAGTTGATAATGATATGTTTGGAGTAGAAACATGTTGGAGAATATTGAATTTATACATTGAATTTAACTTAATATGTAAGAAGAATGAAGAATTGTTTCATATAGTAAATTAAGCAATCTCAAATTATGAAGAATTAAACCGAATTGGATTTCTTATGGTTCGTATTATTTACTACTTAATAATAGTATAGTTACGACAATTTTTCAATACAGATTTTTCAAACACAGAACTTGAAAGTTTATTTTATATAAATTCATCAAATATTATAATTTACTCGATTAAAAGTAAAAATCTTTGTCAGTAATGCATTTCATTTCATTTCATAGATCGTCGAAATTTTTTAATAAAATAAATTTCCAGTATCCTTTTTTTTATCGCTACAAATATTATATTATAGTGTGGCCGAGCGGTGGTCTGCTCGCTTTTGGCCCCCGAGTAATGAGAAGATCGTTCCTTACCAACGCGCTGTTGTTTATGATTATTGATTCATTGATTAGGGATTAGGGATTCGTGCGGGATGGTTTTGAGAGGAGACGCGCGAGCGGATTGTGAGCGCGAAATTGTATCACGTACAGTGTAATTAATCGTGCTCATTAAAGTTCCTTTTTTATAAATGGCCTCTATTTATTTATGCGTGTCGCGTGAGTGACCGCCGCAGAAGCGGCGCAACATTTTTGGGGGCTCGTCCGGGATAGCGAACAATAGACGTCGTGTCGGGAAGTGTTGAAAGATCAAACGAAAACGATGAGGCACGAAGAGGTTCTTCCGTAAGGAGAACAAGTCGCGTGGCGAAAGGATTTGCACGCGCATGGCGAAGGAAGAGGAGATGTCGAGTTTGGAGATTGTTCTCCGCTCTATGCAGGAGGAACTCCGTCTTCTCCGAGAGGAGTGAGCGGCGACTGGATGTCAGCATTAAATGCCAGGCTAGTTATTAAATGCCAGTTATTAATTTCTTTTCGTTTTTACAAAATAAATTCTGTTTTTCTTTAAATTCGCATTTGCATGGTATTGAGTAAAAGAAAATGCTTTTATACGTTGACTTTTTTTCGGTACGGTTTGATTCGTCGGACGGATGCACATACGTTTATCAAGTTTGGCACGGACTTCGATGTTTCGGTTTTAGATAGGAGAGAAATCAAGTAAATAGGGAGTTAAATAATCTTCGAAGTTTTTCCGAGTATCCGGAAAATCGTGTCTGTTAAATGAGACTCGTTTAGATGTGTAAATTCTGTTTTGACAAGGCGTTCTAGATTGGATTGTGGTTTTCGGAGTCTGTAGGAAGGTTGATTGTTCTTTCCATCCGTAGAAGGAAAAATGAATTTTGAAAATATATAAAAATTTTGAAAAAATAGATACTTGTTTTCATTTTTGTTTAAGTTTGCTGTTGAATTGGCGTCTATGGCGGGAGATCTTCTTTTCCGAAGCCCGAACATCTGGCTGAATAATAATTCTAAGAAGTCTGTCTCACCCTTGGTTTTTTTGAACCGTGGTTTTTCCGAGGGACTTAGGGCGAATGCCGAGGCAGGGACTTGGAGAGTCTTTAAAGACGTTGGGTCTATGGTAAATATCCCCCCCTCCTCTTATCTGAAAAAATCAAGAAAGAAACGCACAAATTCTCAAAATTCAAGATTCAAGAAAGAAGCACTCAAGACTCAAGAATAAGATTCAAAAAAAGAAAAAAGAAATCAAGAAAGAAGTGGGAACGAATCTCTGCAGCGATTCAGTACTTCCAGGAGGGTGTAAGATTGGGACCAGGAGTATGGCGTCCGGTAACCTGTAGCAGCAGCTCAGGGTAGGACAGGAAGCCGTCTGGTTCCCAAGGATCTTTACCAAGAAAGAGAAGGAGGCCGCTTTCTGCAGAATAGTTCCTGAAGAGAATTGAAACGACAATTTTATGGAGGAGGGGGGCAGTGTTGTGGCATAGCGATGGTCCGCTCGCTTTTGGTCCCCGAGTAATGTTGAGAAGATCGTTCCTTGCCAACGCGCCGTTGTTTATGATTATTGATTGATTGATTAGGGAGAATTATGCGGGACAGTTTTGAGAGGAGACGCGCGAGCGGATTGCGAGCGCGAAATTGTATCACAAACAGTGTAATTAATTGTGCTCATTAAAGTTCCTTCTTTATAAACGGTCTCTATTTATTTACGCGTGTCGCATGAGTGTTGTGCGAGTGACCGCCGCGAAAGCGCGACAATATTATATATTATTATTATTATTATATATTATATTATATTATATTATATTCTTTTTAGTTCAACTATGCTTCATAATATATATAAAACATATATAAAACATATATATAAAACATATATGTAAAACTTCATCTTTTTTCTTTCTTTGTATTGTATAGGATGTTATTGGCATCGATGTTCGTGTGGAACGAAAAAAAGGATATATTTTAATCGGAGGTATTTCTCATGTTGAGTGATATTTTTCGCAATAAATTTCTTGAAAATTTTTAATTAGCAATATCATTAGATACAAATTATTATTAAGTTTGAAAAATATATTCTGTCTTTGGCCTATTACATTGCAAATCCGTTAAAAATAATAGCATATTATTGATAAAGATGAGAAAGAGTAAAATTAGGAGAGGAAATAGTAGTCTTTATATATGCAGATGGTATAGTATTATTAATCGAGGATTTAAAAAAAAAGAGAAATATATTGCTAAGAAAAAAAGTTATTTAAATGTAAAAAGATTAGTGTTATTCATGGGTAATAATATAATATTCTCATCCTTTCTTTTTTATTGTTTCTCATTGTATATTTTATTTTTCATTTTTATCATCTTGCAACTTTTATAAAATTGAAAGATAATCTCAAATTTTATGAAAAGGAAGAAAGATAGAAAAAAATAAATTGAGGATAGAAATAAACTATGTGTGATATATACGGATAGAAATTAACTGTACGGTAAAAGTGTATAAATATTTCGTGTTGCGAACAGGCGAGTTTAGTTGTGACTTGTAAAACTTCCAGTTAATTTTGTGCTTTTTCGATAAATAAATAATACAAATGTAAAAGTACGAACGATCTCTTATGATATATATCATGTGGGTAATCAGATTAATATTTCGTGCGCGCATGTATTAAAAGGATAATGAAAATAAATAAAGAAGGAATGTATAATATAGAAGTAAAAACAGCACGGACAGTTGAAAAAAATAAGAAGTAATAATATATTGTGTATATATTCTTGCATTTATATATTCTTGCATTTTGTCTTTGTATATATGTATATGTTCTTTAGTTTAGCATTGTTGATTCATCGATGTTTGATTCGATGGAGAGACTTTGATCATTACATCGATGGTTAATAACAACATTGCGAAGAAGTACAGAATTAAAAAGAAAGGAAATAAAAAGAGAGAAGCATAATGAAAAAGGAAAAACGGCAACGGAAAGGAATAAGATATACATACGTATACATATCAGAAAGTCTCAATAATTTACGAGGTATTTTATATTTTTTTTCGGCATATTCTGATATGAAATATAAAATATTTCGTAAGCTATTCCTTTCGTAGCTTAATATTTTTATGCACGGATGCAAAATCAATTGGTGTTGAAAAAATGTATAGTATCGTTTTCAAAAAAGTTAAGCAATTTGTAACTACATACTTTTTTTGAAAAGCAATTATACATTTTCTTTATACTAATTGATTCATTTCATTATTCTTAACATATATGTAAACTTTTTTGTATAGAAAGGTTACTGATTTATATTTTCAGAAAGTAAATAATAACTAGCTAAATAGCACGCGCAAAGCGCGCATCTGTGTGATGTTCATGCGTATTTGATCGGCGTGTCTAATCGATGCCGATTGTTGAGTTCTTGCCAAGTTTCGCGGTGACAGTTGGCGTCGTAAACAGGCGAGTTTAGTTGTGAGTTGTAAAACTTCCAGTAGATTTTGTGCTTTTCTAATAAATAAATAATACAGATGTAAAAGTGCGAATGATCTCTGATATATATTGTGGATAATCAGATTAATATTTCGTGCGCATGTGCACACGTATGTTAAAAGGATAATAAAAATAAATAAAGAAGGAATGTATAGAAATAAAAACAGCACGGACAATTTAAGAAGTAAGTTTAAAGAAATAAAAAATAATAATAATGTATTATGTATATATTTTTGCATTTATATCCTTATATTTATGTTTTTTAGTTTAGTTTAGTTTCATTGAATGATGAAAATTTGTCGTATTGATGTAAAACGTTTTTTACAAAATATAATATATCATTCTATGCGTACTTTCGCTTGCTAATATTTGATATTCTTTATTCATATTAAATGTTATATATATTATATATATATATATATATATATATATATATATATATATATATGTATAGGAGTATAATGACATATTACTAAAAGAAATAAAAACTACTCAACGTTCACATATACATACGTTCATGTTTATATTAGAATATTTGCGGAAAGATTATATGTATATATACAGGTTTAAATAAAATATTCAATATTCTTCTGAATAAAACAGAGAAAAATAAATGTTTATAAGGAAAAATTGACTTGAAAATAATATCTGAATAAATAAAAAAAATAGCTATTTGAAAAATGTTTTGAATTAATTATGAACGTATTATAAATAGTCAAACTTTATATCCTCTATTAAAATTGTTTAATGAATATTCTAGGAAGGATATACGCCCTTCTAAATTATAAAAACAATGATAAGATATCAATTTAAATGAATAAATTTGTCATCTATGATCTTATTATTTTAAATATATATCAATTTAGATTATTGCTTATTTTTTACGTGACATTGGCAAGCGCTCTTTCTCATTATTTATCTTTTAGTTATTGCGATGAATATCACATGCCTCAGTGATCGAATGCTTAAGACACTCATACAGAAGTGAGTGATCCGAGTTCTATTCCTGATTGGGATAACATTTTTCGCAATGAGAATTTCATTGAATGGAGAATTATTGATTTTTAAACTTAATTATCGATTTATTAGAAAATGAATTCAGGTATTGTTTTGAGTGGGCTGCGCGCAAATAATATTATAACAACACGTAGTTCGTGATATAAAGCATTTATTATTATTTATTTATTATTACTTATTATATTGATATATACTATTTATTATATTATTTAATATAATACTATTATACTGTTACACTATAATATTTTAATATAATAAAAAATAAAAAAAATAAATATAATTAAATAATATTAATAATTACATAATTAAATAAAAATAAAATGGAATAAAATTAAAAATAAGAATTAAAAGTGTTTTATATGACAATATTCAATGATAATAGTAATTTATTAAAATTGTTTACAATAATTATAATACACAGCAACAATAAAACATAATTAAATACATAACTATATTTAATAATATAATATTTTATAATATAATATTTAATAATATAATTTAATAATATAATATTTAATAATATAAATTATTTAATAATATTTTTGAATAATTAATTAATAATAATTTATTTTCTTATAATTTTTTTTTTTATTTTCTTCTTTGTGTATTTTTTTGTTTTTTTTTGTATCTTTATATGCTTCACACTCATCTTTTAACTGAATATGTTTTTTATTCTATACACACAAAAACATATATTTTTTGATATTTAAAATATTTTATTTCTGAACATCTATTTTTACTTTATTTAGATATTTATTTTTCATTTAGATATTTATTATTCAAATTAACTTATTACATAGAAAATATATATAAATTTCTAAATTTCTATTTACTTGTGAGGGACTTTCACTTTTTCTTCTTTTTGGAGTTTTTACTCCTTTTAATAGAGAAGGTAATGCCATGTACCCTTCAATTTTATGTATATCCTCAATTGAATTTATTATTAGATATGGAGAATCTATAGTTAAATTAGTTAAAAAATACATTATTATATAAAATTATAAATATGTTTTTATTACAAATGTTAATATAAAATATAAAATATTAATATAAAATATAAATATTAATATAAAATATTATTATCATTTATGTTTATGTTTATGTTTTTATGTTTATATGTTTTTTTACTACAGTATTTTTTTATGTATAGTATACGTGGCGCGCGACTACTAAATATAAAGATACACACGCTTATGCACACGCTTATGCACTCGTATAGCGATTCTTTGTGTACGATATAGGATTGTGCACGAATTTCTGCGTTTTATATGTATGTACCTGTAAAATTCATCTTTCCTGTAATTTCTATTTTATCTCTTTTTTGTATTCTTTTCTCATAATAATCATCTTCCATAAAATTAATGATATGAATTTCAATCTTATATGTTCCATCTGTCACTAATCCACATCCAATCTCTTTATTAAGTTTATTATTGTAAGGAAGGCCCTCAGGGGCGTCAGCAAGTTTAAATCTTTTATTTTTCCCACGCAGTAGCGCGCAATGCGACATATTTTGATATTAACGCCTATTGGTTGAAAGACCACGTGATGTATTGTGATTGGTTAAAAAAGGGCGAAGAAGAGAGAGTAACAGGGATACGAAAAAGAGTGAGTCGTCCGTTGATCGTGAAATAAAGAAGTAGTAAAGAAGAAGAGATATGTGTGATTGAATGTGCCTTTTTCCCTTTGCCATCTTGCGCAACCTGATAATAAGCTATCGATTGCTACGACCAGAGTTAAAAGATTGTCTGTGTTTGACTCTCCCGAGAGTTCACGGTAAATTTGGTTTTTAGCACTTGCGTTCTTACATTATTATGTTAACGTATAGCGAATCTACACTTCCAGTCACTCCATGCTGGGGTGTCCCAGCGCCCTCTTTAATCCCTGTCTCTCGGTAGGCTCTACGCTCCGCTCTTATTACTTATTCCATTAGCGACACGCGTATCTACATCTTATTCTTTTTTGGTTTCTTATGGCGTGCTGCTCTTTTTGTGTGTGTATGTCCCTCGCGCTCTCTTACTGTGTATCTTAGTTTTAATAAACGCATATAGCCTGTTCCTGAAATTATACTCTCATCTCTTGCTTTGCATTGGCATTTTTAGCCTGTCCGTCCTAACAGGTTATGGATTCAGACCGCGAAGAAGACGTCCGGGTATTTTAGTAACATGCACATCGAAGGTTATACAATCGAAATTCAGTTCGAGACGAATTCCACAATAAAAATCAAAACCTTAAACAAAGAGAACTTGGACACATGGAAGTTGCAGATGTAAGCCTTACTGATTAAAAAACGATGCCTGGGCATACGTTAGTGGAGAGATTTCGAAACCTACTCTCATCGACGGAAATGCGAGCTCACGGCAGGAAATAGATGCATAGGTAAGAAACGACACTAAAGCTAAATCTGATATTATTCTGTTCATAAGCCCAGAAGTTGAAATTAGTCAAAGGCTGCGACACTTCACGCAAGCTGTGGCTGAAAACTGAAAGCCACCTATCAATCCAAAAGACCAGCACGAAAGACTCTTGAAACAGCTCACGTTACAATATATAGAAGAAAGTGAGGATATTCACGTTCGAAGATTTTTTGATGCTGTAGATAAACTTGGCGAAATGGACATAACGTCGACATAAATCAAGATTTACTGGCGATTATGCTGTTGTACAACCGGTTGCCACCGAGCTACGAAAATTTCCGATATGCGATAGAGTTCCGCGATAAACTGCCGTCACCGGAAGCGCTACGCATTAAAATCATCGATGAGAGTGACGCGCGGAAAGGCGACAAACAGATTAAAACTCAAGACGCCATGATCGCGAATAGAAATAATGTAAAATGTCGGAAGAAGAAAACGATAAAAGACGATAAATTCAACGTCAAGGAAGAATTCAAATTCCAGTGTTATCGATGTCGAAAGTATGGCCATAAGGCGATCGATTGTAGACAGAGACGTGGAAGAGTCACAGTCTGCGAAGAAGGCGAAAAATATCAGCTTATACGCTTATAGATTCGAGTCATCGAACAATCATCACGCCATGCACGCGAACGAATCGAGCAATAACACCAAATGATAACACCAAATGGTGTCTGGACAGCGAAGCGACATCACATATGTGCAGAGAATTAAATAAATTTACGACTACAGAAACTGAGGACTATTAAATCTGGCAAATAATGCGTCAACGCAAATCGTGACTAGGGGACCGTACACTTCGCGACAGAGGTACATGGCAAAACAATGAATATTCATTTGAAGAACGCTCTACATGTTCCAGATCTTCAAACAAATCTCATATCTGTCGCCAAAATTACGGATAACGACTACCAAATAGTGTGTTCAGTAAATCTGGCACGGAAGTGATTGATAAGAAGAGAAACATGAAACTAACGGCGGATCGGATCGATGATCTCCTTTACGTTCATGAAAATTCGTTCGAACATTGTAAAACAATTACGCGTAAATCTACTCCCTCTTCGGAGACATCGGGAATGCTGATCATCGTCAGCCTGGGCATTGTCGCCTGGGACACATTAATTTCAAGGATCTTCTCGATGCACAGTGTAATAAGGCCATACTTGGAATCAACATCAGACGGCCCAAAAGTACAGGGCAATACCTGCAATCATGGTAAGATGGTAAGATCGCCATTTCCACAAAGGTCAATTCGGGAAACAAAAATGTTAGAAATTATATACTCCGACTTTTGTGATCCGATGAAATTCTATGTCAAATGGAAAGGCTAAGTATTTTGTAACCTTCATTGATGACAGCACGAAATGGTGCGAGATCCGCTTTCTAAAATCTAAAGAGGTGTTTATCTTTTTTAGGAAATTTAAGCAATACGTTGAGAATCAAAAGGACAATAGAGTAAAGTGTCTAATCCGATAACGGAGGCGAGTACACTAGCAATGAATTTGAAAGGTACTTGAAGGAGCACGGAATTGCTAAAAAACTGTCTATCCCTTACAACCCTGAACAGAATGGCGTCGCGGAGAGAAAGAACTGCACTATATTGGACGCCACAAGGTGCCTGTTGCTTCAATCCGATTTACTCTCGAGGTTCTAGGCAGAAACGGTAAACACTGCAAACTTATATTAGAAACAGATGTCCAACAAAAAGCCTGAACGGAATGACGCCCTATAAGGCTTGGACAGGTAACAAACCGGACGTCAGTCACTTCCGAGAATTCGGTGAAGTCCTATGCCTGAATCACGATCCCACCAAAGAAAAATTTGCATCTCGAGTTAAGCAGGGCATCTTTCTGGGATATGCTGATCAATCCAAGGGTTACCGAATTTGGCTTCCTGAGGAACGAAAAATAATATCACGTGACGTGAAGTTTTTAGATCAGTACGATAAGTCGAGAAGAGGGAGAGATACAACTGCCATCGAAATCTCATCTGAGGAAGAGCATATAAAGCCTGCAGAAACTGAAATTGACTTGATGACGTCGAATAAAGTAATAAATTGTCGCCAGAATTGTCGCCTACCTTCGACGATGATAATCGGAACGCGGATTACTTGGGAGACAAAGATGTCTCCAAAATCAGATGAAGGAGAATCAATTGAAATGTCGATGATTCCGAAAAGAGGTCCCGGAGGAATGAATCTCTTTCAGAATTCTTCGAAGTGGACTTAAAGGAAGACCGCGTAAGCTACGTCATGAACCTCGTGACTCTGCGAACGCGATGGAAAAGCATTACGCTTTTCTGTTGGAAGGGACTTTGAAGCAAGCAATGTCCGGTCCGCACTCAGGAATGGATGCAAGCAATGGCATCGGAAATCAGATCCATAATTCGGAACAACACGTGAAAGATCGTTCCGCGTCCTTTAAATCGCGATGTCATTGAAAGTCGCATAGTTCTGAGAAATAAATTTCACGTTGATCCATCGAAAGGAAGAAAGCACGCATCAAGATTTCGTCGCTCAAGGTTTCTCACAATGCCCAGGGATACATTTTGATCAGACTTTTGCTCCTGTAGCCCGAATGAGTTCCATACGACTGATGGTTGCCCTGGCTGCTCGTTATGCGATGGACATTCAACAACTGGATATAATAACCGCATAACGGAGTCATCGATGAAGAGATATACATGTCTCCTCCGAAGATGTTAGACGAGTTTCTGAAGTCGATTATCGAGTCGGAAGCAAATAACAGCACCCTGAGTGTCTAGGCTAAACGGATGCTTAAAGAACTTTAAGTTGATGAAAGTGTTGATGAAAGTCTGCTTATTAAAGAAATCCCTTTACGGTTTTCATCAAGCGGATAAGTGCTGATACAACAAATTAGATAAGACATTGCGAAGGCTCGGGGCAACTCCCTATCACGTCGATCCATTTATGTATTATATCGATGGACAGATGAAGAAAACTTAATAATGATCGTCGTTTATGACGACATACTAATAGTCTCTCGTGATTTCAGTGCTATGAATAGGTTGAAAAGGAAACTATCACGAAAGTTCGAAGGATCTCAGAAGCGTCAGTTGCTGTTTGGAAATTCAATTTAGACGAGACGGCAATAAGATAATCATGCAGCAGAGAGGATATATTAAGACGTTTCGGAATGACCGATTCGAAGCCTGTCTGCATCCGGATTGACGTGAATGTGAAGCTGATTATGCCCAACGATGAGGCCCCTGACTCTGATGTGCAAGCACTACCTTATCGTGAATTGATAGGAGCCCTCACATATTTGGCCGTTTCCACAAAGCCGGATATTGCTTTCGCGATCAGTTCCTTGAGCCAGTTCTGCAATTCATATCCACTGTACCGCAGCTAAACGCGTGTTACGTTACCTAAGAGGCACAACAAATCTAGGATTAAGTCCGCCTTTGAGGCGGACTTGAGTCCACTTAAGAAGTTTGTCGACGCAGATGGAACGCAGAGGAAATAGTACGATTAACAGGCGGTTCTTCACGGGATACACATTCGTCTTGAGCAGGTGCTTCGTGCCGTGGGAGACCAAAAAACAACGTATGGTGGCGCTTTCTTCCATCGAGGCGGAGTACATGGGCCCTTCCGAGGCTGCAAAAGAGGCAATTCATCTGCGGAGTTTTTTAATGGAACTGGGTTTACACGATCTGACCGATATCACTGTCTTCAACGATAATCTGAGCGCAAAAAGACTCACAGACGATCCTATGTTCCACTCAAGGAGTAAACATATCGATTTGAGACACCACTTTGTACGAGACGCTATTCGTGCAGGACATTTCTGAATTGAGTATCTATCCATTGGAGATATGATCGCCGTGTTAACCACGTGTTAACCAAGAGCTTGTCTGGACCGAAGTACACGAAATGCATCGGAGCCATCGGGTTAACAGTTATCTCTGAAGCCAGCGAACTAGAGTGCAATTCGAGGGGGAATATTAACATATAGCGAATCTACACTTCCAGTTACTCCATGCTGGAGCGCCCTCTTTAATCCCTGTCTCTCGGTTAGCTCTACGCATCGCTCTTATTATTTCTATTAGCGACACGCGTATCTACATCTTATTCTTTTTTGGTTTTTTATGGCGCGCTGCCCTTTTTGTGTATATATTCCTCGCACTATCTTATTGTGTATCTTAGCTTTAATAAACGCATACAGCCTATTTCTGAAATTATATTCTCGCCTCTTGCTTTGTATCGACCTTCCTATCCTGTCCGTTCTAACATATTATGCACACTATTAAAATTAGTTTTGACGTATCCTTTTATTAGAAAATGTATATATATTATAAAGAACGTATAACTAAGATTATTGTATTAAAATATTATTTAATTTAATAACAGTAAATAATATAATCATGTAAAATTTACTGATGAGGTTGGATGTATTGAACACATCGCTTAATTTAACTAAGTCAGGTTTTTATTGAGAAAATGTTTGTGATAAATATTTTTCAAATGTGGAAATTACTGTATTTTTTAATATTTGTAATTCGAACGGAATTTCCATTATTGTATTGAACAATTTTGGGAGCTCTGGCTTGAACTTCCAAATATATAATTTATATTAATAGAAGTAGAAATACAATTAAAATTACAGTTTTTATTATAATTTTAATTAATTTTAATTATAATTTCTTCTATAAAATTTACAATTATTATTTATTAAATTGTTTAAAATTATTTAAAATTAATGTTTGTAATAAGTGATAATCAAGAATTAATGTTTATAATTAAGAACATAATTTAAAATTAGTTTTTTTAAAAAGATTATATTATAAATATATGTATTATAAATATTTTTTTATTGCAAGATTGTAATATTATAAATATATTATAGAAATATTGTTGTATGCAATATTATAAGCAATATTGTTATAATATAACTGTAATAATTTAAATTTGTATGTATTAATATATAAAATAAAGTAACTTACATGATTTGCGTATATATATTTTTCTATTAAATCAACATTTTCGTTCCATGCTACAACTTGAATGTTTTCCACTGTTATTATTTATTATTTAGAATTTGAAAATTTTTTTTTTTTTTTTTTTTTATTGTTGCCAACAAAGGGTGGAGATTCAATACGGTCTATGTAGCCAATAATTTCTCTACATGATAAATAATACATTCAGCAGAAAATTAGAAAAAAAGAATGAAGTGAATAAATTGAGAAAAAAGTTAGATGCTTTTAAAAAAGCTAGATGCTGTTAACAATATAGAAACAAAGATTATTTGATAAGATTAAGGCAAATATGTTCTTATATATAAATTAAAATATTATAATATTCTTTTTAAAAATTTTCTTGATTGAATTTAAAATGATACGTATTACTTTTGCTTAAAATGTTCTATATGAAAATTATATTTTTATTTATATATCTATAAGAATATCTATATTTGCAGCAAGACACATTCAATCAAATCAAAATTAAAATTTCTCTAAGAAAATTATAATTTTCTTGAAAAATTAATAAATAACAATAGTTAAAGACTTTTAAATATGAAAATAAATCAAGAGTACAAACGAAGAAATATTTGAATTAAAGCTAGATATCAATACTAAACATATTTTAATATTAATGTTTAAATATTAACGTAACAAAGATTTATCAATGCAAACGTTTTAACCTTCAATATCATCTTCAGTGCAAAAACAATTAAACAATAAAAACAAACTAAATAAAATAAAGTAAATAAAATATTTCTGATACATATAAAATTTAGTTAATAAAAATTCAAAGCCGTACAATTATTCAAGAGAGAAAATTTATAAATGAAAAGAGATTCATGATATATTGTCTTCGATTGAGTTGATAAAATTGTTTTTAAGAGTTAGATCAGATATTATCATACAAAAATATATCTAATAAACAAAAAAGATGGGAATAACAAAATTAACTCATCGTAAAAGATAAAATTAATATACAATAATAAATAACAAAAATTATAAAGAATTCAATATACGAGGGTCGTTCGATAAGTCAGATAAATATTTGCGAGAGTTTGTGCCACGATGAACTGCGTAGTATATAGCCAGGAAGTAACACTATTCAAACTGCTTCATACCAAAGTTTCAGCCAAAAGCGACGCTTAGTTTACATTGGGGATTTACATTACTTAGTTTACATTATACACATCCCAAATAAGAAGAGAGGGTGTGCGTCACGGCGGGGCCCGACCACGAACCAGTCGTGAAAACTCATAATTATTTTGCGAAAAAATACTACCTCAGCCAGAAATCGAATCTGGAGCTCCTGCTTACCGGGCAGGCATTTTATCCCTTCGACTACCGAGACATGTAATGATATTTATCGCAAAATAACGTATTTAGAATAACACGTCAACAATACAATGATACATATATATACATATATTACAATATACATATATACATGTATTCTTTCGAATCCCCACGACCGGTACTCCAGAGAGATGATGGTCCTATTGTCTCGATGGATCGGACTGCAACGGCGACACCCTCCAACCCATTGGCAAATATACAAATAATCTTTTCTCTGGAGCATAACAGGAGAGATTGCATGGCTCGAGCCCCCGAATAAGAAAGGAAGGTGTTACATGTGGCAGACGTTGGAAGTGAGCATGACAGCAGTTATCGTAAAAATGGAGAAAGACGAATTCCGTGCAATGATTAAACATTTTTATTTAAAGAAGTGGACGGTTGCGCAGATTAAAGCCGAATTGGACGAAGTTCACGGGGACTCTGCACCAACGTTGAAGACCGTTTATTTTTGGATTAATGAATTCAAAAGAGGCCGGACATCAATCAAGATGAAACGCGCCTATGAGACATCCAATTGAAGTCACTACGACAGAAATGATTGAAAAAATCCATCGTATCGTCATGGAAGATCGCCGAATGAAGGTGCGTGACATAGCTGAGATTATAGGCATCTCAGTAGATAAGTGCATAATATCCTGCACAAAAAATTAGAAATGAAAAAGCTTTGTGCACGATGGGTGCCGCGATTGCATCGATCAAAAACGCATGCGAAAAGACATTTCGCAGCAGTGTTTATCGATGCTTAAGCGCAATCTACAAAACTTTTGGCGTCGATTCGTGACCGTAGACTTGGATCCATCATTATATATTCGAGTCAAAACAGCAATCGATCAGTGGACAGCGCCTAGTGAATGTGCACCGAAGAAGGCGAAGACTGTTTTGTCGGCCGGGAAGATAATGACCACTGTTTTTTGGGATTCCCAAGGAATCATCTTCATTGACTGCTTACAGAAGGGTTAAACAGTCACAGGAGCTTATTATTCTACACTTCTGTTTGTACAAAGAGCTGCAAACGAAACGGCCGAGATTGACGCGCAAAAAGTCATCTTTCACCATGACAATGCTCCGGTTCACACCTCCACAGTCGCAATGGCAAAATTGCATGAATTAAGATTCGAATTGCTGCCTCATCCATCCTATTATTCTGATTTGGCTTCTTGTAACTTCTTTCTATTCCCAAATCTCAAGATCTGGCTCGGGGGAAAGAAATTTTCATCCGATGAGGAGGTCATCACTGCTGTGAATGCGTATTTTGAAGGTCTCGAGACTTCCTACTTTTCCGAAAAGATCAAAAAATTGGAACACCGCTGGACTAAGTGTGTAGAGCTCCAAGGAAACTACGTCGAAAAGTGAAAAAGAATTTTCCGGAAAATAGGTGATTTTATTGCTTTTTTACTTGACTTATCGAACCCTCGTAATAACTGTGAAACAGATACTTGATAATGGAGTGAAGATAACTAATTGGAAGTAAAACATCTTAGGAGTTGTTATCATGAGATTTGACATTGATATGAATATGAAAATGAGGATACGTTATGTGCGTTTATACGGTTGAGTATGTATTGTAAGAATTAGACGACCGTAAGCGGTCATGAAAGAGATTCGGAATATAAACAGCTAACAGAGAGGAGCCGTCGTGGTCGTGCAGACTAAGTGTCGGATTGGTAGACGAGAGATCCCGAGTTCAAATCCAGTTGGTCTCCGTTAATTTTTTCTGAATCTAATAGATATCTTTCAATCTCAGAAGTGGGATTCAGCCCATGTTACCTCAGAGAAGATACAGCCTATGTTACTTGACAGGGAGAATTCAGTCGATTTTGTGTGTGTCGTTTGTATGTTGTTCGAAATGAACCAAGTCGGGGAGTTAAAATACTCCAATGTCGTGTCGATCGTTCAAAAGTGAACGGAAAAAGTCGTGGAGTTAAAATACTCCAAAGTCGTGTCGATCGTTCAAAAGTGAACGGAAAAAGTCGGGGAGTAAAAGTACTCCAATGTCGTGTCGATCGTTCAAAAAGTGAACGAATTCGGGAACAGAAGCTCCAAGTTTCGGATAAAATTCCAATAGATGAAGATTCGGTACATTCGGGACGAATGTAATGCCAGAATGGCCGAGCTGTAAGAATTAGACGACCGTAAGCGGTCATGAAAGAGATTCGGAATATAAACAGCTAACAGAGAGGAACCGTCGTGGTCGTGCAGACTAAGTGTCGGATTGGTAGACGAGGAATCCCGAGTTCAAATCCAATTGGTCTCCGTTAATTTTTCCGAATCTAATAGATATCTTTCAGTATCTACGTGTTGCGTGTTTGTGCGTATATGTGTGCGTACGTGTTTGCCTGTGTGCTGCATGCGTATGTGCGTACGTGTATGGATACGTGTGAGAGTATGTGTGCGTGTGTACTTATGCGAGTGTGTGTGCGTGTGTTTGCCTACGTGCTTGCATGCATGTATGAGCGATGTATGCTTGCGTGCTTGGCGTGTGTGCGCGCGTATATGTGTGCGTGCATGTTGCCTGCATGCTGCGTGTGTATGGTTGTATGTGTGTGTGTGCGTATTTGCTGCATGCTGCGTATGTGTGTGCATGCGTGCGTGCGTGCGTGTGTACGCGCGCGCGCGCGTGTGTGTGTGTGTGTGTGTGTGTGTGTGTGTGTGTCATTACTTACATTATATAAATAGAATCATGGAATCATATAAATTAATCCTATCTATTTCTTCATTTTTTGTGAATAAATCAATGGAATCCACATTTTTCAATTCTTCTATTTGTTCACTATTTATCTTTTGACAAATTAACGTTACGTTACTTATGTTTTTAAAAATTAAACGGAATTTCTTTATTTCTTTTGCCTTAAAATGTTAATTTAATTTTTATTTGTATAATTTAAAAGAACAAATGAATGTTATTTATATTGTTTATGTTAAACAAATTAATTGCCATAAAGGCCTTTTCATGTTCATGTAAAACGCTAATTTTATTATCAAAGTAAATCATGTGATTATAGATACTGGATTCTGATAAATATACATGAAAATAATTTAACATTAAATATAGCAATAATATTGTATCGTATCTAAAATGTCATTTGGAAAAAAAATATTATATATGATTAAGCAAGTCCGAGAAAAAATAATTCATATATAATTATATATAAGGCAGTATATATGTTTATATATAAAATATGACCACATATAATTACATATAATTATATCTAATTTTCAGGATAGCATTTTTAGATAAAACGTTTATATGTACAACTATCCATCGTTTAGCCAAAATTCGTAGTAAACATAATGTACGATGGCTTTTACAGATATTGCAGCGACGTTATTATCAACAGGAAAAATAATTCATACAACATTTAGATTGCCGGTTTTATTATTTGCTGATTTATCATCTAATATTAAAATCCAATCCAAGAGGAAGCTCAATATTTGAAAGAAATAGATATTTTTATTTGGGACGAAGCGCCAATGACACCGCGATATGTTCTGGAAATTGTAGATCGAACATTGCGTGACATCATGAATAATGATTTACCTTTTGGTGGAAAAATTATTGTGTTAGGTGGTGATTTTAGACAACTTCTTCCTATTAAAGTACATAGTACTCGAAGTTAAATCATAAATCTTTCGATTAAGTTTAGTTCTATTTGGAAACATTTTTTAAGTTTCTCTTTAACGGAAAATATGCGAGTTCTTCCAGAAGAAACTAATTTTACAAAATTTCTATTGGATAGGGGATTGGGAGATGGCATATTAAATGATTCTAATAATAATATACAACTTCCGGATTGTTGTGTTGCGTCTATTAATGCTGATATTGTAGAAGATATATACGGTGATCTAATACGAAGAAAAGAATTTGATAAATTGACTAAGTGTGCAATACTTTTTGCAAGAAATACTGATGTAGATGAAATTAATAAACGAGTTGTTGAATTATTAGACGTTTGAAAAAAAATTTATACAAGTACAGATAATACTGAAAACTGCGGCGATAATGGTAATTTTGGTGAAGTTTTACTGCCAGAATATTTAAATACTTTGTCATCTCATCTATCTTATGAATTAAGTTTAAAACGAATTGTATCATTATGTTGATTAGAAACCTCAGTGATCAATGAAAGAATCTTTGCAACGGTAACTAGATTAATGATCATAGAACTGCTAATCATTTATTAAAATGTAAAATTTTAACAGGTAATAAAATAGGAGACATTGTTTTCTTGAATCGTATAACACTGTATTGCGAAAATGTATATCCTTTTGTATATCCACTGTATATCCTTTTACTTTTAAAAGAAGACAATTTCCGATAAGATTAGCGTTGCTGTGACAATTAACAAATCACAGGGACAGACATTTAACAGAATAGGAATAGATCTTTGTAAAGATGTTTTCAATCATGGACAACTTTATGTTGCTTTTTCACGCGTCCAAACTTGGCAAGCATTAAAAGTTTATCTTAGTAGCTAGTGCGATAATAAACAAGTTAAAAACTACGTATATAAAGAAATATATATATATATATATATATATATATAAACTTGCATTTTTTAAATATTTAATTTATAAAAAACTTAATATTTAATAAATATTATTTAAAACATAAAGTATTGATAATCATGTTAACAATTAATATAAAATTTTATTAACATTTAAGGATAATAATTTCTTTTAGAAATTGAAACCAAAAACTGTCCAAACCAAAAATAACATACAAGAAAAATTGCAACATTAAAATAAAGTTAATAAAATTTTTAGATTTTAACTTTAAATTAATTTTTAAACTGTTGATACGTTGATTGATTAATTAATTATAATTTCAAAATAATGAAAATTATAATCAATAGTTTAAAATTAATTAAAGATATAATGATGCATCCGAATCACTCCCCTTTCCGTAAATGAAATTGTTAAACGGCGTGAATTATATTTGTATATTCACTCCCCGACCGACCATCGTCGAGGTGTCGACACGGTGATCCTCCGCGATCCCATCGTCGAATAATTCGCGTCGACCATCAGACGCAACAAACGAAATTTAAAGGAAGCGAATTCACGTGAACAACGCGTGAATTATAATAGATCGCGCGTTATAATAGGCTACCACTGCTGGCCCCGCTACCGACCGCACCACCGAACGTATCCGCGGAATTCGCCGAACCCGTTCGGCGAATTTCGCGAATCTTCCGACGAGATCATCCCCAGAGTCGATCCCAGAATCCGAGCTCCGCCGACCTGTACCCGATTATTCCCGATCTACGGCCGACTCGGGTATATTAACCGAGTCCGGCGGATGATTTTGGCCTATTACCGGCGAGACAGTAGACATATCCAGTACTGATTTCGATATACCCGTTCCAATCCAGATAAGCGATTTAGGGCACTTCCTAACGAGCCAGGAGCTTCTGGCCGATCGCTCCTATCTCCGAAGCACGCAAGCTTTCTCTCAGGCTAAAGCGCTTCTTAGCTTGGATCTCAAAGCAGGCGTGCAAATTTCCGTCGTTGGCGGTAACAGAGCAGGGAGCTTCCTGACTCTAAACCACAGCAAGTGCAACATCCTGACACTAGCCCGAGAAATCCATCCGAAATGACTGTGACAAGACGAAACGCCCGACGAATAATCAGCTGATCGGCCACGCGACTAACACCGCGCATACCAAAGACCCCGCACACCGTCGTGCACCGCGCGTCTACTATCGCGGCACGTCAAATTCACGGGAAAGCAGCGAGCCGAATTCGTGGAAAAACAGCAAGCCAAAACTATTGTAAGGATTCTCGGAATCCGCGAAACTCTTCGTAGAACCGCGATTGTAATTCTCTGTAAAAACTGAATTCCGAAAAGCCATCTGTAAATATTGTAAATAGCAAAACAGAGTTTGTAACCTACTTATTTACAACTTACCCAGTCGGTAAGTTGTAAATAAGTTTCAAGTCTTTTAAAATATCATAACAAATTTACTTTTTGTAAAAAAGTAAAAAAGTCATCAAATGTACGTGCAGTTTGTATGTGAAAGGTTATTATATAAAAATATTATTGTTTAGTGGAAAAAAAGTTTTCAATTATTGACGCAAATTATATTTATTTAAAAAAATTAAAATAAAACTCAAGATTCATATCTTTGCATCCAAGAACTTTTTATTTTATTCAAGTTTATATTTACAAAATTACGCAATCTTATGTCTAATGTTCGAATAGTATATAATACTTAATTCTAATATTTGTATAAAAGATTTTATTTTAAAAAAGTGGCACCAAGTTATAGTTACATTATCTTATTCAATATACAATTGCTTTTATTATATAAAACCCGTGATAAGTATCAATTAAAAGCTTTTCCTTTCAACCCAAGTAATAACAACTATTTTATTTTATTCTCTTTAAAAGTTATCAAATACTGCCAGTTATATCTTCCTAAAAAAATAAAACTTAATAAAAATAAAACTCAAGTATATATATCTTTATATTTAAAAATATTTCTATTTCAATTCTGATATTACAAAATTACGTCTTCTTATGTTTGATGTTTAATGATAATATTCTTTACACCCAAGAGTTTTTCTATTTTAATTCAAATATTACAAAATTGCGTCATTTTAGTGATGTTCAAATAATATATAATATATACTCACCTCTAATAATATGTATCATTTGTATAAAAGATTTGATATGAAAAAAGTGGCGCCAAGTTATAATTACATTATCTCAAAAATTCAATCTTCTTAAAAAAAGATAAGAATAAAATTCAAGATACATATCTTTGTATTCAAGAATTTTTCTATTTCAATTCAATTATTATATTACAAAATTACGTAATCTTATGTCTAATGTTTAAATAATGTAATATTCTAATAGTAAGTATCATTTATATAAAAGATTTGATATCAAAAAAATGGCGCCAAGTTATAGTTACATCATGTCGAAAGTTCAATATACACTGTTTTAAAAAAAATAAAACCCATGTGATACATATCTTTATATTCCCATTAAAGCCTTCTTACTCTAAAAATCAAATGACAATAACTCTAATTTTTTTTTAAATAATGATATTATAAAGTTGCATTACCTGACTCAATTGAAATAATATGTATCCAATCTAAGTGTTATATTACCTAAATAATTCCATGTATATCACTTGTATAACAGATTTGATATCAATAATTAACATCAAGTTATGTAAATTATACAACAATTCTTAAAAAATAAAATCTAAATGATTTCAAAGTTTCAAAAAATAAGATCTAATAATTATATATTATAAAGGATTTGATGCTTCATATAACAATAAGGTTTTATTAAACATGTATTTTTCTAATAAGTACTAAAATTCCAAAATAGTTCCAATATTGCACAATATCTGACATTCTGCACGCATTTTGCTGTATATTTTAAATAAAGCGATATTTTTAAATATAAAGCAACCTTAAACAGACATACAAAAACTTGGCGCGTCGCATTAAAACACGTACATATCTTTACTATACTGTATTAGACCCTTATTTTATTACATTAATTTATCTTCTTGCATTAATTATGTAAATTTTTAAAAATCTATGGCGACAAATTTCTCAAGTATATAAACAAATATGTTTATTTAATATTTAATATTTAGTAAAAATAATAATTTATTAATAAATATTAAAACATGTACATATACGTTCTTAATGTATTTTATTCTAATAGAAAACGCTATTTATTTTTTACATTAATTGTGTAAATATTACTTTTTTAGGTTAAGAAACAGATATGTTTAATATAAAATTAATTAATAATGAATAAATGTATATTATTAATTAATTGTATAGAGTCATTAATTGAATTGAATCAATATTGATAAAAAAGTAAATTGTAAAGATATAAATAAAAAATATTAAAATCTATCATATTTTAATTAAAAAAAAACTAATTCTATTCATCTAAGACACTATTAAGTTTTAATGCGACCCAGGCGCGCCAAGTTTTTGTATGTCTGTTTAAGGTTGCTTTATATTTAAAAATATCGTTTTATTTAAAATATATAGCAGAGTGCGTGGCAGAATATCATATATTGTGCAATATTGAAACTATTTTGGAATTTTAGTACTTATTAGTTAGAAAAATACATGTTTAATAAAACTTTATTGTTATATGAAGCATCAAATCCTTTATAATATATAATTATTAGGTCTTATTTTTTGAAACTTTCAAATAATTTGAATTTTATTTTTTAAGAATTGTTATATAATTTACATAACTTGACGTTAATTATTGATATCAAAATTATTGAAATCTGTTATACAAGTGATATACATGGAATTATTTAGATAATATAACACTTAGATTGGATACATATTATTTCAATTGAGTCAGGTAATGCAATTTTATAATATCATTATTTAAAAAAAAATGAGAGCTACTGTCATTTGATTTTTAGATTTTAAGAAGGCTTTAATGGGAATATAAAGATATGTATCACATGAGTTTTATTTTTTTAAAAACAGTTGTATATTGAACTTTCGAGATGATGTAACTATAACTTGGCACTTTTTTTATATCAAATCTTTTATACAAATGATACATATTATTAGAAGTATATATTATATATTATTTAAACATTAGTAAAATGACGTAATTTTGTAATATTTGAATTGAAATAGAAATACTTTTAAATGCAAAGATGTATACTTGAATTATATTTTTATTAAGTTTTATTTTTTTAAGAAGATATAATTGGCGTCAGTATTTATAACTTTTAAAGAGAAATAAAGAGAATAAAATAAAATAGCTGTTATTACTTGAGTTGAAAGGAAAAGCTTTTAATTGATACTTATCACGAGTTTTATATTTTAAAAGCAATTGTATATTGAACAAGATAATGTAATTATAACTTGGTGCCACTTCTTTGATATCAAATCTTTTATACAAATATTAGAATTAAGTATTATATACTATTCGAACATTAGACATAAGATTGCATAATTTTGTAAATATAAACTAGAATAAAATAAAAAGTTCTTGAGTGCAAAGATATGAATCTTGAGTTTTATTTTTATTTTTTTAAATAGATATAATTTGCGTCAGTAATTGAAAAACTTTTTTTCCATTAAACAGTAACATTTTTATATAATAACCTTTCCCATACTGCGCGTACACTTGGTGACTTTTTTACTTTTTTATAAAAAGTAAGTTTGTTGTGATATCATTTATTTTGTTGCGTTAAGTATTTTATAAATAATATATATATATATATATTTCCATTTTGTGCCATATGATAAAAGAGTAAAAAAGTCGCCAAATGTACACGCAGTGTTTATGTGAAAGATTATTATATAAAAATGTTACTTTTTAATGCAAAAAGGTTTTTCAATTACTGACACAAATTATATCTTTATAAAAAAATAAAAATAAAACTCAAGATTTATATCTTTGCATCCGAGAACTTTTTATTTTTATAGTTGTATGTACAAGATTCATCATGTTATGATCATAACATGATGAATCTTGTACATACAACTATAAAAATAAAAAGTTCTCGGATGCAAAGATATAAATCTTGAGTTTTATTTTTATTTTTTTATAAAGATATAATTTGTGTCAGTAATTGAAAAACCTTTTTGCATTAAAAAGTAACATTTTTATATAATAATCTTTCACATAAACACTGCGTGTACATTTGGCGACTTTTTTACTCTTTTATAAAAATAACAATTACCTGGTGACATGTTAACAAAATCCAAGGATAATTTATGGCCGATATTCATAATCAGTTCTTATCTCAATTAATCAACCAACCAATAATTCTATAGAAATTGATCAATTGCCTTTATCGTTAAATTTGTCAATAAATGCGATTGTTCAATTCCATTAGATCAATAAAATGAAATTAATCGATTTAAAATAAACTAATTTAAATGTTTTATTAAAAATTTATTCTTCATGCATTAGTTTTAATTAAATTTTTATTTTTTATTTTCATTTTTACTTTTATCTTTTTATTTTTATTTTCACTTTTATTTTTATTTTTGCTATGATATGCGAAAAGATTGCGGAGATATGTGGAAAAATTACGAGCGGATTGCGGAATAATTGCGGAAGTATATGAAAAAGTGAACGGATGCGGAGAGATTGCGGAAAGAGAAAAAATATGCAGAAAGATTGCGGAATGATCGTCAAATTATATAATATTTATGTTTCGCGCTGAAGGTTTCATTGCCGCCGCTGCGTAGTGGCAAAAATTGTAACTGTAGTCCATTGAGCTCTATTGTATACTGGAGTGAGCCTTCAAGGTATAAGGATGTCTCACTAAAAAAAGACAACGTGCGAGTTGGAATCGCTCTCTTTATCGAGAGATTCCCGGATTGATTAACGTTATTCTATTACCATAAGGTTAAGCAATAAGTACACTGTAGAAAAGAGATAAAGATTCCAACTTTAGTATTGTAAGAATTAAACGACCGTAAGCGGTCATAAAAGAGATTCGGAATATAAACACTAACAGAGAGGAGCCGTCGTGGTCGTGCAGACTAAGTGTCGGATTGGTAGACGAGGGATCCCGAGTTCAAATCCAGTCGGTCTCCGTTAATTTTTTCCGAATCTAATAGATATCTTTCAATCTCAGAAGTGGGATTCAGCCTATGTTACCTCAGAGAAGATTCAGCCTATGTTACCTGACAAGTCGATCGTTCAAGAGTGAACGGAAAAAGTCGTGGAGTAGTACTCCAATGTCGTGTCGGTCGTTCAAGAGAAATGAACGGAAAAAAGTCGCGGAGTAGTACTCCAAAGGAGTCGTGTCGGTCGTTCAAGAAGTGATCGAGGTCGGGAGCAGAAGCTCCAAGTTTCGGATAAAAGTCCGATAGAGAAAGACTCGGTACATTCGGAACGAATGTAATATCAGAATGGCCGAACTGTAAGAATTAGACGACCGTAAGCGGTCATGAAAGAGATTCGGAATATAAACACTAACAGAGAGGAGCCGTCGTGGTCGTGCAGACTAAGTGTCGGATTAGTAGACGAGGGATCCCGAGTTTAAATCCAGTCGGTCTCCGTTAATTTTTTCCGAATCTAATAGATATCTTTCAGTATGCTCGTTCTTTTTTCCGCTGGGCCACGATTTTCTATAGTTTAATATAGGGATGGCTTACTCCATAAGTTCAGCTCGTGTCGTAAGTTAGACTTGTCATATCACTCGTCTCGTAATAACATTACGTAAATCGTCGTTGCGAGAGACTTTTCGGCGAAGCATTTTGAATCGTGGCGAATCCCTAGTTCACATTCTCTCTCGTCACATCAAGATTTTAGTGTCTCGAACTCGATAAGAATATTTATGCGAGCATTCTCAAAGAGCGAATTCTCAGTGACAAGTGCATGTATCTCAGCTTGACGAAGCAGTACGTCATCATTCGTTAAGTTTGATCAAGGTGAAAGAGCTTGCGACCATTCTCTTATCACGCTGCGGACATTCTCCAATCACGTGACCGCGCAATTCGTACGAAATATTCAACCCTGTGCGTGCAATCTGTCTAGCGAACATCTGTTCTATTTTATCAACGTGTACGCCACTAGACTCTATATTCTGTACATTTCACTGGCAACAAATTTCACTGACTTATTAAATTAATGTGATTTGTCTCAAGAATTCTCATCATTCTATCACCCATCACCCTCAGTCGAGGATCGTTCCAGCGAACGGCGTCTGAATTCCGCACATAGAATTTCTGATAATATACTATAGAGCTCAATGCCGTAGCCCATACAGATGGCGATAATAACAATAATAGGATTAAAAATAAAATGGCAGCAGAAAAATTTCAAAATTAAAGTACAAAGTTACATTATTTACGATCCTCTAGATCTATAGATCATAAAAATAAAAAAATGAAAAATGACCTTGAAAATATTTTTGGAATTTCAAGTCACATCTATGCCAAAATCTTAGTTTTAAATGTACATATATAAATGCTAAATTTGAAATCCATATAATTAAAAATAAAAATTTTCAAAATGACAGCCAAAAAGTTTAAAATAGCTTAAAACAAAAAATTGCGTTATTTACAATAAATATATGAAAAAGGAAAGCGAGGAAGAAGGAGAGAGAGTAAGTGAGACAGAAAGGGTGAAATTATGAGAAAGTTGGGAGAGATAGAGTGAGAGTGATGAGGGAGAGAGAGAAAGAGAGAGAGAGAGAGAGAGAGAGAGAGAGAGAGAGAGAGAGAGACGAAAAGAGAACGGAGGGAGACGGAGGGAGTATATCTTGATGTTAAAATAAGATTTGAAAATATTTTTGAAATTTCAAAGTCACATCTGTGCCAAAACGTTTATTCTAAATAAACATATATAAATACCGATTATAAAATCCATACGATTAAAAATAAAAATTTTCAAAATGGCGGCAAAAAAAATTTACAATTAAAGTATAAAGTTGCATTATTTATGATCTTCTAGGTCTATAGATCGTGAAAATAAGAAAATGAAAAATGACCTTGAAAATATTTTTGGAAAATTTGAAATTTCAAGGTCACATCTATGTTAAACTCTTAGTTAAAAATGAATATATATAAATATTAAATTTGAAGTCCGTACGATTAAAAATAAAAATTTTTTAAATGGTGACAGAAAAATTTTAAAAAAAGAGTTGCGAAAAAAGTGCAAAGATATGCGAAAAGATTATAAAAGAGTTGCGGAATGGTTACGGAATAGTTGCGGAAAGATTGCAGAAGAGTTGCAGAAGAGTTGCGGAAGAGGCGCAAAAATATTGTGCAATATTATGCAAAAATATTATGCAAATATTATGCAAAAAGATTGTGGAAGAGTTGCGAAATGGTTGCGGAAGAGTTGCGAAAAGAAGGGATAAGAAAGGAAGGTGTGCGGGGCCCGACCACGAACCAGTCGTGAAAATTCGTAATTATTTTGCGAAAAAATACCACCTCAGCCAGGAATCGAACCTGGATCTCCTGCTTACCGAGCAGGCATCTTATCCTTTCGACTACCGAGACATGTGATGATATTTATCGCAATAATGTATTTAGAACAACAAGTCAACAATACAATGACATACACACATATACATATATTACAATATACATATATATATATATATATATATATATATATATATATATATATGTATATTTTTCTCGAATCCCCACGACCGGTTGCGGAAATGTTGCAGAAATGTTGCGGAAGAGGTATAAAGATATGCGGAAAGATTGTGGAATAGTTGCGGAATGGTTGCGGAAGAGTTGCGAAAGAAGTGCAAAGATATGCACAAAGATTGTGGAAGAGTTGCGGAATGGTTGCAGAATAGTTGCGGAAATGTTGCGGAAGAGGTATAAAGATATGCGAAAAGATTGTGGAATAGTTGCAGAATGGTTGCGGAATGCTTGTGGAAGAGTTGCGAAGGAGATGCAAAGTTATGCGAAAAGATTACAAAAAAAGATATAATAGAAAACTTGATATATAAAAAAAGTTGCAGAATGGTTCCAGAATGGTTCCAGAATTGTTGCGAAAAGGTTGCGAATAAGGTAAAGAGAACGCGGAAAGTTACGGAGAATTACGGAAAGATTATGAGAGACTTGTGATGGTTACGGAGATGTGTGGAAAGATTGCAAAAGAGTTACGGAATGCGGAGTGATCGCGGAAATATGTGGAATGATTATAGAATAGTTGCAAAGATATGCGGAAAGATTGCGGAAAAGTTGTAGAATGGTTGTGGAATAGCTGTAAAGATATGTGGAAAGATTGCGGAAGGATTACAGAATGGTTGCGGAATAGCTGCAATAATATGCGGGAAGATTATGAAAGAGTTGCGGAATGGTTGCAGAGATATATGGAAATTGTAAGAAAGTTGCGGAATGATTGCAGAGATATCCGGAGAGGTTGCGGGAAGAGAGAAAATATGCAGTGAGACTGCGGAATGACCGTGAAATTAATATAACAAATTAATATAACATTCATATCTCACGTCGAGGGCTTCATCGTCGCCGCCGCGTAGTGCCACGAAAATTGCAACTGTAGCCCATATGGAAAGCAACGATATAATAATAATGATGATAACGTTTTTTAAATGTAAATTTCTAGGTATCGGATTTTGGATCATAATATCTCCATTCATACGACACGGAGAGGAAAACTAAAAACACTTTTATTATATAATTCAAACCTAAGCTATCGATTGCCCCTATTCAGAAATTGATCAGTTCAACCGTTATTGAGATCTGATAATCTTGATGGTCAGTAACTCGTCGGCTCGCGTAAAGAGACACGGTCTCGAGCTCGTGAAGCACTGGCGCTCACACTTGGCGACGAGCCACGACCGTGTACCTCGATATACATAAGTATACATATTAATTCGATATTTCTTTATTTTATTTCTCTTCGCAATCCTGACCAAATCCGATTGACGCTATCCCGCGAAACATACCGATCCGCAGAACGCGAAGAATGTGAACTGTTTTAAAGATTAATTGAAAATTGAATCAAATATGAAACATTTATAATACAACACACCTTTCCACCAGATACAGAGCAAAACCTTCTTGACGTGGATATTGGGCTTTGGCATCGATGTCGAAGATTGACCAGGGTCAACCCATGATTTTCTACGTTTAGGGTTATCATAAAGAATCCACTTTTCATCGCCTGTAATGATTTTGTGCAGAAAATCTTTTTTCCGGAACTTTGAAAGCAAAGTGAGTGCAGTGTCACGCCGACGATTTTTGTTGTCTTCGGACAATTCATGCGGAACCCATCTGTCTTCCTTCTGAACCTTTCCCATCATATGTAAACGTACGGAAATGGTTTGCTGCGTAATGCCAAGCTGTTCTGCAAGCTCCTTTTTAGTTTGCGCAGAGTTTATATCCAACAGTGCTTACAATTCGTTTCAATCTTTTGAGGGCGTCCAGCACGCGGTTCATCTTCAAGACTGAAATCTCCTTGGCGAAATTTTTGATACCATCTTTTATATGTAGTATGATTTACAGCGTTCTCTCCATATGCAGCACAAATCATTACAGTGACTTCAGCAGCATTTTTCTTCAGATGAAACGCGAAGTAGATGACAAATCGAATATGCTCTTTTGTTATTGCCATCGTGAACACTACTGATTTTTGAGGTTATGTGCATCAAACGCCAAACCGTATGGCATTTTAGAAGGCCAAATGTCAACGCTTTAAAACCGCAAAAGGGCGGGAAGATATATAAAATTTAAATTATTTCGGTTATATGAAATCTAAAGATCAGAACTTTTTTGTACATCTAATATATAAGTTTTATTTTGTATTATAAATAATTTAACAAATAATTTTTAGTATAAGTTCAATTAATAATATTAGGTGTACAAAAAAGTTCTGAGCTTTTTTTGTAAAATTCAATCTTTATTCAAAAACAAACAAAAAAATATAAGTCAGCGAAATATTCCCCGTTTGCATCAACGACCTTTTGCCATTTTTCGGGTAGCTTGCGAATTCCTTGACGATAGAAGTTCACCGGCTTCGAAGCGATAAAGTTATCAATGCATTTTCGTATCTCTTCAAATCTCACGAAATGTGTATCAGCCAAATGATGCTGCAGCGACTGAAATAGGTAGTAATCTGAAGGCGCCATGTCTGGGCTATACGCCGCGTGCGGGAGAAGTTCCCAGTCTAACGCAAAGATATGATCCTGAGTCGCTTTCGCAACATGGTCGAGCATTGTCATGAAGCAAGATCACTTTATGACGTCCTTGGCCAGTAAATGGCCTCTTTTCTTCTAATGCATCGCTCAAATTGGTCAATTGTTGTTGGTAGTGGTATGCCGTGATTGTTTCACCCGGTTGTAACAACTCGTAATACAACACACCTTTCCAATCCTACCAGATACAGAACAAAACCTTCTTAGCGTGGTATTGGGCTTTGGCGTCGATGTCGAAGGTTGACCAAGGTCACCCATGATTTTCTACGTTAGGGTTATCATAAAGAATTCACTTTTCATCGCCTGTAATGATTTTGTGCAGAAAATCTTTTTTTCCGCTTTCCGGAGCGTTTCATATAAAAAATGCGCCCAAATTGTATATTCCACCAAACCATTATTAAAACAATTTTTTTATTAAATTATTTTTATTTTTACAAACATTAAATTTTCATTTTAATATATTTTATGTGTTTTATAATATTTAATAATAATAAATACGTTTATAATAAAATTATTACATAATAATTAAAATAATCAAAGTTTTAACAATAAGGTTCCACATCACTCGTAAGGTATTATTGACGTATTTTTTTAAAATGATTTCCTTAATAATTTCCTTATTTAATAGTTTCCTATTTTATTAAAAAGAATCAAATATGAAAGAAAGAAAGAAAAAAAAGGAAAAAAAATCATATATGACTTGAAGACAAGAAATGAAAAATAAAAGCGTGACCGGTATAATTTTTGTTTGTTTAGATGTTAGATGGAAAATTAATTTTATTTTCTACGTTGATTTTAGTAGAGATGATATATCAATAGAAATTTTGGAAGAACTGGTTTGCATCAGCAGAGATAGTAAGCATTCGAAGAACGTTTTTCTTTTCTTGTGTATCATTATCCTCGTTGATGCGAACTATATATCATCTCTAGTAGAATCGTGTAAATGACCCAAAAAAAATCAAATTAGTATTTTTATACGAATTGCTCTTCCTTTCGTTTTTTTTATTCTTTATATGTATATCATATTTTATAATATAGAGTTTTATTTTCCTGCCAAGGCATATTTAATTTCTTATTTTTTAATGGAATAGACCTACTGCGGAAACCACTAAAAAGAAAACGTATCAACAATAGTACCTCATGGGTGATGCGGAACCTATTGTTAAAACTTTTAACTAATTATTCTAATGATTCTGTAATAATTTTATTATAAATGTATTTATTATCATTAAATATTATAAAACACAAAATATTTAAAAAAATTTAATGTTTGTAAAAATAAAAATAATTTCATTAAAAAATTGATTTAATAATGGTTTGGCGGAAATGATGCATTTTTAATATAAGACGTTCCTGAGGCATAAGACTACGGCGGCTCGACCGTCAAGTCTCGAGGTAGTGGGGGAATTGTAGGCGTCGTCTTCGAAATCGAGCCGAAAAGGATAACTAATTCCGAGCACTGTAATAGAGTATCGTAAATTTGTTTATGTAATTGTTTTTTTAATGTTTGCCATTTGTATCTCACAGATTATTAAAATTACTAATTATTATAGCATTATTTTAGTATTTTTAAGTGTACATTATATTATAATCTTGTTGTAATGTTGCATTGTAATATTTCTAAAGGCGGACATGTTACTGTTGCAATCTTGTAGCAATCTTGTAGCAACATTTTACAAGGTTTTTGCAACGTTGTAATTTTGCAATAAAATATTTCAGAAATGTTGCAATCTTTCTGTGCTGTATGAGGTTACACTGTATAAAATGCATTAAAACAGAAAGATGTTCTAACGCTGAAAGTTTAGATTAGAATTATATTGTTTTTATTCATTTTGTTTCTTTTTGTTTTTATTATAAATACAGATTATAATCATGTAAACTTATATTTTTAAAATTGTATATTTATTCATAGAATAATATAAAAATGTATAATATAAAAAGCTTAGTGGTGCACGCCTAGCGCGCGCCTGTTATGTTCTAGTCCTATCTAAAAAAGGTCATGTTAAATCGAATCGAATTTATTGTTACCTCTTTCTCATGATGCCGATTGATTTTCTCGATCTCGATATCTTGATATGTATACAACGAAAACAAATGTCATTGTGCATTGACAGTTAGACTTATCGATTTATTGAGAGAGATTATTATTTAGTAATACTAAATAATAATATAACTTTTAAAAGAAGAAAATTGTAATAAGGATTTATTACAACAGGGTTGTACCATACATCCCTTCTAAAAACTATAAAATTAAATAAATGGCGCGCGCTACGCGTGTACTTGTATTGTTTTAGTGTAATAAAATTGTAATAAGAGCAATTAATTAATTAACTGTTAATAAAAAAATAATTATATAAACGAAATTATATAAACGAAGAAAATATAGTAATATTAATGATTTATAATAAATCATAAATAAACTAATATATTGTAACGATTTATTACAAATGACTAATATTACTATATTTTTTTGATTTATATAATTTATCGTTCTTATTACAATTTTATTATACGTAATTGAAGTGCTATTTGTATATAAATTTCTAGTTGCTAGTATACAATTTATCTACGATAAACCAATATATTGTATACTGACCACATCTACAATAAATTATATTGTATAGCGTTATTGTCAGTATGTATTCTTTTAAATTTATTTCAATGATATTGTGGCACTATGCCTACTTCACAAAAATATTTGTTTAAGCTAGAAAAATGTGATGTTATATTCTATTTGTATGAAGTTTTTATAATTATAAAATTATAGTTGAGTCGCTATTTCATTATCAATTAATAATTCATATATTGTTACACTCTATTTTTGTTATATTCAATACTATAATTTTATTGTTTTCAAACTTTTATATTTATTATTTTGAAAAACTAGTTCAAGATATTTAAATTTCATAATTGTCATAAATATAGTTGCCAAAACTATTTTCTCTTGTACATATATAAAAGAAACGACAGCTTTTGTTTTTAGCATTTTGCATTGTACTCTCTGAACATGCGAATTTTAGGCGATCTGATTCATTGATTTTAAAGGCTTATAATTAAAAAATTATTGTCTATAGGAATTTGTTCTCAAGCATTAAAGAAAAAACTTTGGGTTGTAACAAAAGCTCGTAGCGTTGTTTAATAAATCCCATTGAAATATGTAAAAGTTTTTTACGAATGCTTAATCGTTTGATGTGTGTGTGTGTGTGTGTGTGTGTGTGTGTGTGTGTGTGTGTGTGTGTGTGTGTGTGTGTGTGTGTGTGTGTAAATTTTATATATATATATATATATATGTATAATTTTTTTTTCATTTTTAAATGGATATAAAATAAATGTAATTGAATCAATTTGATTGGGCTCATATTTACAAGATATATTATATATGTCACTTTTCAAATGTAAATACTATATATATATTATACATAAGAATATTGATGAGCTGGCGGTAGGGCAATGCGGAACCATTCGTATCCTATTAATCATTGCTCATCTCCAAACTGGCTCCGGGGTCCTTTGGCATTGATACGGATTTCGACTTTCGAAATTGGTCCAGTAGATCACGAATATACCCCGTTTGATCGAAATCTTCCGCTTTCTGATTGTAAATTCCAAGCCAAGACAGTGCTCAACCTTTCCACGATTGATGATTTCAAATCTGTTGCGTAAATATTTCTCGAATCTTTCGATTTGTCTCATATCCTTCAAGGCCACCAGGATATCATCGACGTACACGGCGATAATAGTCAGACTGTTATCACTCCCCATCAAATAGATGCATGAGTCAACGGTTGACCTTCTCGTTGCAAATCCCTTTAACTCTTCATCGATGCGGATGTTCCAACACCGTCCTGCTTAACGAAATCCGTAGAGTGCTCTTTTTAACAAGCAGATTTCTATGCCTCTAGCAAATTTTTCCAACATCCTCGCAGCCTTTCTTCCAATGACGTCGATGGCGGGTAGCTGGCGGAAGTATTCACAATTTCTTGCAGAACCTCGACTGTGTATTCCGAAACCTCGATGAATACCTCCTCTTCTAATTTTCCATTTAAGAAAGCCGTCGTTACATCGAAGTGATTCATCGTCATTTCATTTTCGGCCAGGGCTAACATGGTCCTGATTGAAGACAGGTGCGCGACTGACGCAAATGATTCTTTAAAATTGATCCCCGGTCTTTGAGTGAACCCTCAGACGACAACGCGAACTTTCTGCGATCAATTGTTCCAGCCTGCCTGTATTTGTTTCGCAGAACGATGCGACTGTCAATGACTTTCTGATTTGTCAGCCTGTTCATTACGATCCACGTGTCATTTTTGAGAATGCTTCTCATTTCGATGACTATTGCATCGATTACTCCCTAGAATGCCTCCCGCTTATAGCTCCTTTGAGAAATATTTCGGTGAGAAATAGCTCCTCATCAACCAAATTTATTGCATTTACTTGGTATTCTTTTAGATCCTAGTCTAGGCCTTCCTCGGTTACTCGTACGAATGAGCCTCGGTTTGCCTCGACCTCTGTGTGACTGGTTTCGATCGCGTTCGACATCGCTCCCTTGATCCTTGTCCTCGACTTGGCTGGAATTCAGAGCCTCACCGTCTTGATCGACGTTGCGTTCAGAATTCATGTCACTCTCGATACATGGAGGATAGAAAATTGCCTCGTTTTCCTCAGTCTCGCTGTTTTCGACGTTCTGCTCGGAAAATTGAGCAAAGAATTCGACTTCGAGTCGATCACCTACGCTCGGAATAAACTTTACATCTTTCGCTATGTCAATTTTTCATTTTTCGGCAGTGAGATCCGATAGGCCTTCGATTCCTTTGAATACCCGACGAGTATGCCTCTTTTTGAGCGAGAATCCAACTTGCTCTTCGTCGAGTCCCGATAGAACGTATAAACGTTTGTACCGAACGGTTGAAAGTGAGCGACATTTGAAGTTCTTTCAGTCCCCTTCTCAAAGGGCGTTTTTCTCTTGAGACTTCTCGATATGCACCTGTTTCAAACGTAGTTTGTGGTGTTAATTGCCTCACTCCAAAAAGAAGCTGTAATTCCATGAGCAGACATCTCGTTATGTTGAAGAGAGTTCGATTTTTTTTTCTCAGCAATGCGTTCTACTGGGGAAACGTATGACGGTCAATCGTCGAATCTCCGCAGGAAATTGTCGAAGACTTGGTTTCGAAACTGTTTATCATTATCGATCTGAAGAAGAAATCTGAAGAAATTGTATTTTCTTTCCATGTTGATTTTCCGTTGATTTGAAGTCCTTGAACGCATTCAGCATTTCGTCATTTCTTTTCAAAAGACGAATCTCGCACGGTAGTGGTCGTCGATGAATGTCACTATATATCTTGCTTTTCCGTTCGAATCGACGCATCGGTTCGCAAACATTGCTATGGATCATTTCTAGAATTTTATATTCCTTGGTTCACTTTTCGGGAACGGAATCCTAGTCGTTTTTCCGCGCATGCAAATTCCGCATTCGAAATCGATTGATTTCCCGAGAATTATTTCCCGCACGCTCTCGTTACACTCAATGAGGTCACAAACGTTCAAATGATCTATCTTTCTGTGCCACGTTTCGATTTTAGTGTGAGCGCTCGTGTCATTTGTGAGATTTATCTTGGGATCGTATTCGTCAATCGTTCCATGAACATAATACAAACCATCCGTTTTGTCCGCGATTAAGATTATGTTATTCTGTGCGTCGGTAACCACGGCCTTAGTCTTGTCAAAAATTACATGATAATCGTGATCCGCCGTGATTTTGCCGACTGATAAGAGGTTCGTCTGCAACTCAGACACATGCAGCGCTTTGTCGATTTTGAATTTCTTCGTGTGCCCCCTCACGTCTGCAACGATGAATACGCGCTTTCTTCCACAAACCGGTATTGACGCTTCTTCGCCGGCCAATTTGACGCGCCCGTCGTACGTCTCACGATCTTTTGGAAGCTGACCTTGCCATTGCATGTGTGCAGTGTAAAGTCCAGGTACCAATAATCTCTCCCTTCACGGTCGTCCACGCCGAGCGCCTTCGAAAAAATTTGTGTGTTCCGCGAAGTTTGCATCGTCGATATCCTTTTTTTGGAACATTTCATTCTTTGCACAATGTGTCCGGTTGTTCCACATCAGCATTTGAATTTTACATGTCCGCGCTTCGCCTTGTTCGTGTGATTTGGTGTATTTCTCGATTTGCCATCGCCTTTACGATTTACGTCTAGATGTCATTTTGTCTTTTTGCGAACATTGCTTTAGATGTAACCTCATTTGTTTCGTTCTTCTTGACCTTGAATTCCTCTACTATTTTCACGCGCAGGGTTTCGGGCTCCGGCAATTCGTCGCGCGATTGCACATCTAAAGTTTTCAAAAGTCTGCGGAAAGCTATTCATCAATAGTACACTAAGCAAATCGCAAAGAATATCAATGTTCATTTCTCGAAGCCTGTCGGTCGAAGAACTTCCGGAGACGATCGCGCGCGTCATCCTCCTCCTCCGCCATCTTTTGCCTCGTTAACAGCTTAAGCATGGCTGCTTTTCATTCGGTCCGCTTGACTGGTAAATCGACTTCAATTTGAGCCAAACATCGCGCGAGGCACACTCCTTCATCTATTTGAGCTCGAACGCTTTTATGACTAGAAGGATTTTGACTTTGGCCTTCCTATTCTCTTTATTCCATGATTCCATTACTTGCCGCGAGTTCATGCTTTCCGCGTTTATCACCAGCTTGAGCTTCTCACCGGACACGTACTTCCAAGCGTCGATAATGAGTACAAATTCCATATGAATCTTCCATGTCTCATAGTTATCCTTGCCCAACATTTCCATTCTATCCGGATGTAGCGATGTCATTTTGACCTCCTCTCTTCTATTACACTTGAGTTTTAGAAGAGAACTTTTACGTCTTCGAACGTAGTTCGAACACTTGAACACATTTTAATTTTACCTCCCGATACACTTCGTCATGCCTGGGCCCATAACCTATTGACGGGCAAGAGGAAAGAATCGAAAACAAAAAACTTGCACGAGCTTAATTCGACTGCGACGATGGTATGTCTTATTGATACTGGCGAACGATTTTTTTTTAAAGAAAAGAAAAAGAACGGTTACATAGAAGGGATCCTTACACAGCAAATCAGCGCATAGTATAGATATAGTAGTATAATAGATAGTATATAGATTACGCAGATTGCGCCATTTAGCTTGCCAACAGATGGCCTTAAATCTATTGAACTTGCGAGAAACCCAGAATCGCAATCGCGCGAAATAAGAATTTATCACTTGCGATTCAATAGTATGAAAAAAAATCTATAAAATCTATTAAAAATTTAAAATCGCTCTTGAAAATCTTTTCTTGTTTAAATGTTTATGTTTTGCAATATGACAAATAAAATTTGATTTTATAATTAAATGACACAATTCTTTAAAAAAAATTGTTAAATAATAATATCTTTCTCCAATTTTAATTAAAATATTTAAGTTGATTTAAAAAATACATTTTACAATAAAAGAAAAAATAACGTAAGCAACAAATATAATAATCCGAAATCTATAATGAAGATATATACATATCAAATATAAATAAATCGTATAATTTTTATACTTAATACTATTTTAATATTTTTATAATACAATCTGTATATGTAAAAATAAAATATAAAATTCTACGATTTGTATTATTATATGCTAAATTATTAGATTATTACATCTGTCAATTTAATTAATTTATAAAGTTTCCAATATTACTTATATTTATAATTATATTTATAATTATAATTATAATATTTATATTATATTTATATTATATTTATATTATAATTTACATTATATTAATTTTTTATATTATTTTTTATATTATTTTTTATATTATTTTATTTATATATTATGTTATATTATAAATTATAATATTTATAATTATATTTATAAAGCCACTTGTTTTATTCTTATAAGAGACCTGTCATAACTGTCCGGAACCGATTTGATTCTTCTTGAAATATGTTAAACACAAAAATCTAAGAGACACGTATTTTTTTATATGTGCTCGATCAAAGTTTTAAGAGATGAAACAACCCCTCAAAGGCTAACTTATATTTTTTATTTCCATCAATTATCAACAAAACGATGAGATATATAAAAAAATATTTTAGACAAAACTTTTATTATTTTTTATGTACTTTATAACTGTGTATTTTAAAAACTTAATATTTTTGAAACTACCCCCACTCCCCCTTATTATTTTTACGTAATTTAAATTTTTCCTAAGAATAAAAATTGAAGGGACTTTTATGCCAAATTCAACCATATATAATAAAATCATTTTATAAAATCGTATTTTTCAGAAATAACTTGAAAACATCGCTATATGCATCATTGCTTTTATGTAGCGCTTGCGTGGCAAAATTATGTTTTTGTTTTATGTATTACAAATAATAATAACAATAATAATTTTCATTGTTTTTCTTTAATTATACATATAAAAACATTCACTTCTTTCATTCATTCTTCATATATTTTATCATTACAGTATCTCAAGTTTAAAATTATTTTTATTTGCTTACAAATGCTTTTGCTTTTCTACATTATGTATTACAAGTAATAGTGATAATAATTTTTATTCGTTTTATTTAATTACATATATAACATATAACATAATTACATATATAAAAACATCCACTTCTTCATTTATTTCTAATATGTTATATTGCTGTGGTATCTTAAGATTAAAATTATTTTTGTTCGCTTACGCTTTTATTTCTTTACACTTTATTTTTTTATTTTTATAGATATTAATTCCTAATATATTAACTCAATAACATAATCATTTATTCATATATAATAAAATTTATATGTTATATTATTATTATATTATTTATATCATTCATTACAGATATTACAATAATGATATTCCACAAAAAAATGCTTTAAATATAATGATTTTTTACACCGAAAACATCTTACTACAGATATATTGTTGCAATTTTCGATATCATATGTTAAAATTTCTTCATAACTAAATTTTACTGCATTTTTAAATTCTTCCGGTCTTTCATTTGTATATCCACTTTTAAACCACAAATATTTAAATAAATTGTGATATCAAGGAGATGATAACTGATTATGTATCAAAGATTGTAATTTTATTATATTATTTCGTTGATATAAATTTACATCACTTTCCAATAATAAAACGGTCAGAAAATTTTTTAGCAAAATTTTTTCAAATCCGAAATCCACAAACATCTAATGGTTGTATTTTCTGTAAGAATCTTTTGGAATTATCATTGTATTAATGCATTTTTCTGCTAATATTAAATCAGAAATAATATCGGAACAATGTCCACTTCAAGAATTAATAAGAAGAACACTATCAGTACCAACATTTGGAAAGAAAGCTTCTTGTAACCAAGATTTAAAATGTGTCTGTACGAAACAATAATTTATATTAATAACATTAAACTTTATTAGATTTCTAAAATAACAATAAAAGATACAATTGAAATTTATGTATACCTGCTGTCATTTTACTAGATTTTGATGCTTTCATAATAACATTTATTAGTCTGAACAAATTTTCTTCCATTTTTGGCCCAAACATATCATTAGCTTCTTGTAATAAATAAAGGGGATAGCAATCTATCATCACATGATATTATTGATTGTATCATGTATGAATAAGTTGTCAATGATATAAATTGTATAACACGCTCTACTGTCTTTATTCCTTGATCAGATAGTGATCTTCCGGAATGGATTTCTAATTGAAATCCACTTTGATTATAAATTATATGAATTAATAAAATTATATGAATTATAAATATTTTCAGATCTGAATCTTTGGTAGTTTTTTTGCAAATTAACTGAATCTTCCAGTGTTTTTCTAGTGACAAACTTTGTAATTTTTCTTGAAACAATTCGATGGGACTTTTTGAATCTTGCAATTATCAGATGCTTTAAACATAGGATTTAAATTTTCTATTTCTTGTTGAGCCTGTAGAATCCATCTTTTTTGAATCAACATGATGGAATTAGATGATCTGATTGAACAGTGCGGTAAATTTATTATGTGTAAATTGGGAAATGTAGAATAATTTTTCCATACGATTTCCAGATGTGAGTGTAATTCTTCCCATCGTTTCAATTGACATTCGGATGACACTCTTCTAAATTTATGCTGTACAGATTTTAAAGAACGATTTTTTTTTTATCATTTACATTATCTTCATTGTTAGCGTCATATTTTTTGGTTTTGATTATTTTTGATTGTCATATTTTTCGCCAATATCTAACAGCTTGCCTTTTATAAGAATTATCAAAGTGCACATTATTACTCAAACATTCATAAATATTTAAATTATCTTCGCTCCATGCTTCCTCATCATCCTCAATTATTTCAAAAGTGTGCAATTTATAAGGTTCTTGGAAATCGAGACACATTTCTTCTGTTATTTTCAATCCATTGTAATGAAAAATACTACCTAATAATAATTTTTGGATGTTTTCTTTCAATTCTATTTTTGCTTCAATTATTAGCGTTTCCATATATCGAACTTATGAAGGCCAATAAAAGCCTGACAACATTAATTGGATTAAAAATCATTATTAATATGTTCTTCTATAGAAATATACGTTAAAGCACTTTAACACACTATAATAAAGTGACTACTGATTATAACTGCAAATCTGTTAGTATTTATACATTGGATTTATTGATGCCTATCTTTAAGAATGCACTTAAGCTTAAAAAGTGTCAGTTTGAAAGACATTCCGATACGAAAGATAAACAATAACATATTTTATGATAATTTTATAATGATGATACGATTAATGAAATTCAATTCATTATCACTTCTTATATCACAAACACATATTTTAAGAGTAATATTATTACTTAATTTTCACGTCTTTTGACGTGACTTTTCTCAAAACAATAGGAGTATTCTTTAGAATGGCTAAATAATATATAATAACATAATTATTTTAATATTTATAAAAAGTTGATAAATTTGTATTATAAAATAAATGCATTTTAAACATCAAAAAATGATTATGTTATGAAGTACGTTTTAGGAATTAGTGTATAAAGGCAATGTAAACAAATAAGAGTCTATTTATTCGCGTAAACGAATAAAAATAATTTTAAATTTAAGGTACTATAATGATAAAATATATGAAGAATGAATGAAAGAAGTGAATGTTTTTATATGTATAATTAAAAAAAAACAATGAAAATTATTATATTATTTGTAATACATAAAATGGAAACATAATTTTGTCACGCAAGTACTACATAAAAGCACAAATGATGCATATAGCGACGTTTTCAGGTTATTTTTGAAAAATGCGATTTTGTAAAATAATTTTATTATATGAATTATATATGGTTAAATTTGATAATAAAATTCCCTTTAATTTTTATTCTTAGGAAAAATTTAAATTACGAAAAATAATAATGGGGAGTGGGGGTAGTTTAAAAAATATTAAATTTAAAAAAATTTAAATACACAGTTATAAAGTACATAAGAAATAATAAAAGTTTTATCTAAAACATTTTTTTATATATCTCACCGTTTCGTTGATAATTGATGGAAATCAAAAATATAGGTTACTCTTTGAGGAGTTGTTCACCCCTTAAAACTTCGATTGAGCATATATACAAAATATGTCTTAGATTTTTGTGTTTAATAAAATATTTCAAAGAGAATGAAATCGGTTCCGGACAGTTTGTGTTTAATAACGTATTTTAAGGAGAATGAAATCGGTTCCAGACAGTGGCTTCTAACAGGTCCCTTGTTAAAGTCTTGTAATCTTATTAATCTAGACAAGGTACAGTGATAGAAATCGGTACGCATTTAATCGCGCGTTTTATAGTCGGTGCATTTTACAGAAAAGAATATAATTAAACACGATGTGATCTAACCAGAATAAACACAAAATACAAAAAAAAAACATAATTTGCGTAAGAATGAAATAAATTCAGTTTTCACATTTATACTTGCTTTTCATTTTTATATATATTTATTGTCGCACATTTCTTTTTTGCAAAAATGAAATATCATTTCTCACTCATTTCTCTTACATTGACTATAATATCGTAGAAAAAAATAAATTAATATTTATAAATTACTCAACATAATATGTTACATATTGTACATAATATTATTACATTATACTAAACTATATATAAATATATATAATATGATACAAGAAAATATAAATTAAATATAATAATAATAAAGAAAATTAAATTATTAAATTATTAAATTAAATTATTATATATTTCTAATTAAAACTTTTCACAACATACTAATAATTTGACCTTCCTTTTCTTTCTTACTGTCAAATCATTCACATACTTACTCAAATCATTTCACATAGTGATCATGGAAATCTAAAGCAATGTACTTCTTACGTCACGCTCTTGTTCACTTATCAAAGAAATTCGTTAATCATTCTTTTTAATTATTAATTATTATTATTGTAGCATACTGGTTTTACTAGATCAAATCTTCTATCTCATTGAACTTTAATGAAATTTATTACACTTTCGTAGTTCTATTCAATTTAACATTTTAAAAGCGCTAATATTTTAAAAATAATACATTTTTTAATTCTTTTGTATTATTTCTTTATGAATATTTTTATTTTGTTTTAACATATTTTTGAAGAAAATATCTTAATTTAAAAATCAGAATTTTAATCATATTATATCCTACAAAAAGATTGTAAATTATTCATATATCAATCTTTTAAATTAAACTTCTGTAATGTAAGCTTCTACAACAAATCATTAATAAAATTTATAAAATTTCTTTAAAATATTAGAACATTTTAAAATAATGTTATAATTCGTAAAAATCCAACATATTCTTGAAAATAATTAGCGATTATTATAAATTCATTTTATACAAAATATTGTGAGTTTCATATGAATTCGCCTAATTATAAAATGGACGTTGAATGTTTATGCTTTCATTTGATAAACAAATGACAAGACGTGTTCATTTAATACAAATATAAGCACTAGTCAGTCAATTATTATGTAAATATTAATAACGCAAACATTAATATCAAATGGATCGATGTTTTGCTCCCTGTAACATTATTAATCTCACAAAAAATGTAAACGTTTATCAAGTTACTACAATTTTATACCTTTTTATTTATTTATTAGAATTATATTCTTAGATATTATCATCTTTTATTCTCATTTTTTATTATCATCATCTTATCATCTTTTATTCTCATTTTTTATTATCATCATCTTTTATTATTCTATTTGAATTATTTTAAGATTCCGTATTCCACATTATATACATATATTTTATCAAAAGGAAATACTATCCCTAATAACACAAGAACGTCCTCAGGATGTTCTTAGGACATCCTATGATGAACCGGATATCCTGAGGACTATACATTATGATGATCCTGAAACGTAAACAGGACGTCCTGTGGACTAGCAAATGAATACTTCATTACGTCCTCGAGACGTTCTCAAAACGTTCTCCACTCAGCTTCAGGCTATCCTGAAGACTTTCTTAAGACGACTTTAGGATGACTTCAGGATGACTTTAGGGACATCCTGAAAACGACCGCGTTCTGATATTGACTAGTACTGAAAATCTATAATATACGTGACACTCCTTACGGAAAATAAATAAAAAAAAATTAAAAAATGGAAAAAAAAGAGAAAGTGATGAAACATCTTTTATCTCGTATCACTGCATGTTTCTAAAACCGGTCATCCATCCATTTGGAGATCCTGCTTGATGTCGCTTAACCTCTGTATTGGAATGAAACCTGCTACTGAAATGATGAAATAAGTGATTACCGAATCTCGGTTTAAATTTGATAAATCTGATTAATGAATGTTACTATATTGTCGTATAAATAGTATCAATTTTAAAATCTCGATTGCACATGTAATTCTTGTAGATAATTTAATTACATATATAGGGCCGTGAACCTATTATGTTTAATGAGAATCATTTTCCTTATGAAAATTGTATATATTTTGCTTATTTGTTTATGAATTTGTTAATAATTAAATATTAAATATAGTATTAAATATGGGAAATATTTTTTTTATTTATATATTATAGTTGATTAAGAAGATAGTAATTAATAATGTTTCATTATTTATTCATTAAAAATATCTAAAAAAATGACGATATATTTATGGCGATAATATTTCGTGACAAATGTCACGTTTATTTTACGTCATTATTTAGTACACTGACGACGAATGACGAAAAACGATCTTAAATCATCGTCATAATAACGTCATCTTGCTACTTGAGCCAGAATATGTTATTATACTATTTTCAAAATACGTTTCAAGATTGTGTCAGGACAAGGTCAGGATTATCAATTATTTATTAAAAATGCGTTATACATAAATGAATCAAACTTTATTGATTATAACTCGTTAGTTATACAAAACATAAAAATTCTCATTTTGAACATATGAAATAAAATATAACATAAACTATAAACTCTTTAACGTAAATAATATTTTTTTAAGATAATTAATTTTTAAATAATTTTATATCTTTATATATATATATATTATTATATATATTATTTATATATATATATAATGCATTTTTAATAAATAATTGTTAATAATCCTGACGTTGTCCTGACAGTCCTAAAACGTATTCTGGAAATACGTTTCTCGTATACGCCATACACCGTAATAACATATTCTAGATCAATATTAGTTACATTATGGACGTCCATAGAATTACCTTTTTCAAGACATCCCTAAGGATGCTTGTGGGATATTCTGAAATTATCCTGAAGTCATCCTAAAGTCGTCCTAAAAAAGTCCTTAGGATAGTCTGAGGCTGAATGGAGGAGAACGTAATGAAGCGTTTATTTGCTAGTCCAGAAATTTTTGTCTAAGAGTAATGTTGATTCCTAAATATGTCCTACATATGTCCCGGGATATTCAGGACTTACAGGATCGTCTTGAGAATACATCCTGTGCTATTAGAGATGTACCTTTTTCATGCTTCTTATTGTAAGAAAATGATCCTTTTTACAAAAAAAATTTGTTATTTAAAAATAGCGCTAATTTATGATAGTTACGAGTTACGAGTAAAATCTAACCTACAAAAGAAGTTTCTTTATATAAAATATTTGATATCAAAAATTGGCACCAATTACTTATATTTATTTATTATATATATATATATATATATATATATATATATATATATCATACAATTACTCTATTCTATCATGAATTCTGTTTTAAATTCTAAACTGCACACACGTATACATATTGATAAAACTATTTTTTTAAGTTTCGAATAAGTTAATTCAAAAAATTTCAAAAATAAGCATTATTGATCAGTTAGAAATCTACGCTGACTTCAGATTGATCACCAACGGCGAACGGAGCTTAAATGTTTGGTATGGCAAAATTGGCAATAATCAAACCATATTTTATTAACGGATTATTAACAGGACATAAATATTTTATCTTTCTCTTTGAACACTACCATTTTTATTAAAAAATATATGATCCTAAATCCTTTAATAATATGATATCAACTGGACGATTGTCCTGCATTATATCATGCACATTATACACAATGAGCATGATAAGTATTATAAACGCAATTTCCTAATCAATAGATTGGACGTAGAAAATTTCATGGCCGGATCATTCTCCAGATTTGATTACTTTCTTTAAAATCATATATACTCTAAAAGGAAATTTATAGCGAGCTACCAACAATACTTGAGAACATGAAAGAATGTTAGAGTATGTAATGTTATAACTCCAAAAACTTGATGATGTACCATTCACTTATTAATCATCCATTAATCAACATACGTATTTACACTGATTGTAACGGATAACATTTTGGATATAATTTACATTAAAAATCATTTAAAAGATATTTCAATAAGATATTTTATTGACTTTTTATTTATTTCTTATAATAATCTCTTAGTTTTTAATATTCTTTTGAATTGCAGAGTCAAATGTTACACATTTTATTTAAAGAATTTAAGATGACTTTCATATATCTCATTAAAAAACAAAATAAAAAATTAATTATTATATGTTCCCCTGGATACTATGACTTTAAACAAATTTTGTTATATAACAATTTACGAATAATTGAAGATGATCGAATTAGATGCCTTACATATATACATATATACATATGTAAATGTAATTAGTTATTTCAATTTTAAAAATTATCAATATATTTTAACAGTTTTATCATTCCATTTTCTTTTATTAAATATTTTTTAAAGCTTTTGTTTAATTAATTTTTAAAGCTTTTTCGTTTAATTAATTTCACTTTCCTATGATTCGTAAATATCATT